>NW_028278451.1:0-304501 GCF_059751315.1 Micrasema longulum
TACTTCTTCATGGACCAGGTAATTTATCAACAATATTTTAATATAGAAGTCCAGTCTTGCCTAGACTTCTATATTACCTTTTCTTAAATGTTCTTCATCTCTGTTGTAATATGTTAATATAAACAGCTCCCCAGGGAGTTGAATCCAGTCCTTGTCTACAAAAATTTGGACAAACTCAAAATATTGTTGAAAGTTAGTAAAGAAAATGTATTACATATCAAATAAATACATACAATTTATACATATAAAAATGTTATTTCCATGTACTCAATAATCAAAGATTTTTTAAATATTTATTTTAAGAACATTAAGTTACTGTAAATTGGGCGGGATAAGGACAAGAATATTATGATCGTGGAATATGGAAGTTTATGCTTAATACACGTTTTTTCAGGACCATATCGCGAAACTATTGAAGAATACATATTGAAAGGAGGGTGAGTACCGGGAACAGAGTGAACGGTGCACCTAAATCAACCTTGGCAAATACATGTTTGTCGCAAGAGGCAAAATTAGCAGTCACAATGGAGTCCTGGTTCCGACCCTGATGTATGGAAGCGAATTACGGACTTGGAAAAACAGGGATGAAAGTAAGATGAATGCTGTCGAAATGCGATCTCTCAAGCGAATGTGTGTTAGAACTATGTACGGTAGATGCACAAATGTTAAGATCCGTACATTTTGTCGAAGGGATGCTAGTCGGATACATTAGGGATTGTCTCAATTTCCAAATTATAGTAAAAAAAAAAATTCATTTAAGAAAATGTTAGGATTGTTTGAAAGTTTACATCGAGGAGTGTTCCTCAGAAGTTTTGAAACGCCGGGAATAAGATCTGTATGCTATCCTGTGTCCAGGCGGATGAAGAAAACAGCTCCGTGTGTGAAATAGATCTTGAACCCTGGACGAGTGTTTTCGACAAGATGGCTGCTCTCAAGTAAAAATGCTGAACATAGAAATCGAGTGGAGATAAGTCCGCCTCGTAGTGTAGTGTTTCGTGCATTCGCCTACGATGCTTGGGATCCTGGGTTCGATTCCTGGCAGATTGGACGTGAAATATTTATTTTTAAAGTTTTTTGATCTGCAGTATTTCATTGTTCCTGGACTGGCACCTGAAGCGTGAAAAACGGCATTTACTATTTAAATGCAGTGCCCTATGCACCATCAGATTAGGGTATGAAGATGATATGTTTTATTAAACAGTTCAATTTTTTTTATTAACCAAGTACCCATTCGTTTTATTCTGTATCTAATATTTATTTATCGATTTGCTGCGCTCATTATTACTATGGGAATGCATACAAAAGTAACGGTCCCATTGTTTAGCCACTGATCTATGGTCACATGCGCAGTCAATCAATTTGCATATTATATTCTAACATGGACAGCGCATTAGAATAATGTGACCATAATTCAATGCATCGGTTGGCCTGACTTATGCAGCGGCCCGTTGCATATAAAATCGTATGCAGTTTTCATAGACATGAGTTGATTGCAAACGACGCCGCTTTACCATAAGAAATATTATGGCTTTTAATGATTTGTATGTTTTCAAATAATGCTGCACCCACCATTAACATTTCCTAGATAAATGAAATTATAATTTTTTAAGTTTTATCCCAATAAGCGCAAGCGTATAATAAATAGTGACCGACCGAAGTTTAAGTTTCGGCCTATAAAACCAGTTTCGGTCGCGGTTACAGTTGCCTCCAAAAATTGGCCGAAACTTCGGCTCAGCCGAAATCTGCGCTCAGGATGTGTCGGATTACGTTCGGCTGTAATTATCAATAAAACTTCTTGGTTTATTTTAACATTTATTTGATTTGACCGACGAGCGCTTTCGCATAAGAAGGCATCTTCAGGACTGGTAAATTGTTAACAACATTTTGAACTTTTATAATATTTGTTACAAGGTTTGAATATAAAAAGACCACATAAGTATTTTATAAGGGACAGACAACATAAATTAAGACACCAAATCAATTATACGTTAAAACAATATTCGCTTACAGATTCAAAAACTATTCTCACTCAAACGAAAGACATAACCCCAACAATACAGTCATATCACTCCACTACTTCGGGAACTACACTGGCTACGTTTTCCACAGAGGGTCGAATACAAACTCTGTTGGCTTATGTATAAGTCACTGCACAACTCGGCTCCGGAATATCTAAGGGAACTATGCATTCCAGATGAACTAGCTGACAGGCGTCTCACGCTTAGATCAGCTACGTCTACGGCGAGAGTAAAAGTTATTATACCTCTACGCAAACAGCGCACTAAATTTGGTGAGCGCGCATTTGCGGTCGCAGGCCCTATGGCATGGAATGCTCTCCCAGCAGAGGTGCGAGGCTGTGAAAGTGAAGTGATGTTTCGGAAAAAACTTAAAACCCACTTGTTCTCTAAATCATTTGAATGAATCCGTAGCACGTGACAACAAAATAAATTATTTTAATTAAATTACAAATTTAAAAGCTTCAATTAAATTAACTTAACAATAGAATCACCATCTAAAGCGCCCTTGAGGTATTTTATTACGAAAATGGCGCTTTATAAGTTATCCACAATAAATAAATAAATACAACCCATACAAATAATATAAACACTAGATCCTTAACACAAAGACAGCTTAAACAAATACAAATATATAAATACAAATAAAATACAAAGTACAAGTATTTGAGTATTTTTATAGATCATAATTTTAAATGGGATCGTCATATATTTAAACTTTGTGATCGATTGCGGACTCTTATATATATATAGTTGGATAATTTATAAAGCGCCATTTTTGTGAAAATCACCTCAAGGGCGCTGTACAATTAATAAATATCCCAGTACGTCTTGCAGCTACAGAGCTCATGGACGGTTGGGATTCTAGTTCCTCGTTTTCAATTAAGATCAATCAAAAATTATAATAGATAGGAGCTAGATTACAGGACGTCTTGCAGCTACAGAGCGCATAGACAGTTAGAAATTTAGCCCCCATTTACACATTTTAAAAATTGACAAATAAATTTAGTGTATTACAAAATAATAATAATATGAATAGTAAAAAGGAGTAAGATTACAACACGCCTTGCTGCTACTAAGCGCATAGACGATTGGAATTCTAGACCCCGTTTACAAAATTAAGGTATTTTAAAGTTGATATATTAAAGCTAGATAACCAATCATCGTGCAGCTACAAAGCGCATGAATGAGAGGAATTCCAGCAAAGTTAAAACAATATCAATAAATTTATCAAAAATAGAGTATAGTAGTAAATTGGTCAAGTGTTCATACCAAGAAGTAAGCAATAAAAAACTAAATAAATCAAACACTGTTTCAACTCCATGGGTAACAAAGGGAGATAGATGTCCGAAGAGAAGCTTTTGTAGACAGTAGGTAGATATCGTCGCCATGTGGCCCGCTGGCTAGTAGATAGTTTCTGGAAACGCACGTGTGTAGTACTATTATGCATTTTGTTCCAATGACTTGGTGTCCATTTTGGTCCGTATTATTTCATTACTGCTTATAAGTTATCTTTTATTTCGCATAAAATCACTCACAAAATTCTTTCTTATTCTTTAGTAGCATCAATAATAAGATTTGATAAGTCGTGGGACATTCGACTAAAACTAATATTAAAATGATCTAGGGCATACAGTACTCTATAGTTAAGAAAATTGTACCAGCAGAGATTTACAAACAAAGAAGTGATAATGTTCTCCTGTACAAAATAATTAAAACTCTGTCTGTTTTAGAATTACTGTGGCTTTGCGTCATTTTAGAACAATTTAACAATAATACATTCTAATTTCCTCTTAAACATAACCATAATACACGCTTCACGTATAATGATGGTTTGGTAGTACCAAAAGTATGTAATAAGTATGGTTATAAACCTCTCAAATATTTGGTACCTAGCATTGTTAATTTATTGCCGAAAGAACTTAAATTTAACTCACATTGTAACAAGAGCAAAATAAGAGAGTGGCTACTCAATCAAAAGTTCATATATGAATGGTAGCTTATGTGTAAATATTTAATTTTTTATATATTTTCTTGTATTTAAAAAATAAATTTATGTATTATTTATTATTCGTATATACATGTTTATTCTGATCTTTCAGGCTGTTAATTTATATCTGTTTTTCATTGTTTTTATAAATGTAGATAATATTATACAGGATGTTCTTTAAACCCTGTCACATCCGAAACCACGATAATCAGTATGGGCAAGAAAACATATTGGCATATTTTAAAAAATATTTAGAACGAAGAAAAATTTTTAAAATAAAATATTAAAATGAACAAATGGTTGCTTACTTCTGCTGAGGGGGGCGCGGCCGCGTGGTTAACGTTGTCTCAGACTCCCCCCTCCCCCTACCTCGGTTTACTCCTCCAGAAGTTAGCAACCATTAGTTTTTTTTAAATATATATATATATATTTTATTTTTTTTCGTTCTAAAAATGTATTTTAATGTGCCAGTATGTCTTCTTGCTCATACTGATCATCGTGGTTTCGGATGTGACAGGGTTTAAAGAACACCCTGTATAAGTTAGTATAAATATAATCTCCACAGACTACAAAAAGTGGCTTGGTGGGATTATTTAAATAAAAAATATATATATATACAAAGACGTGATATACGGAGATAATTAACAAAATGTTCAGACAGTTTTAAACCCAACGTTTTTACGTTTGTATATCTTTTATGTATACCAATATTATTCATATTATAAAACGCACAAAAAACGAGCAAAAACATAACATAAACTACATCTATAGAGCATTTTCAATATCGATTCCAAATTCGGTTTCGGCTGAAAATCTTGATTTTTTTATTTTTTAAAAAAAAGAAATATTTGCGTTCTTATGATTTACCCAAATATTTAATTTTGAGGGCCATTTTCAACGAGTTGTAAATAACTCACTATTAGAAAATGGGAATCAAGTTGGGGTAGAGTGGGATTCGAACCACAGACCTTTGGTCCGTGAGTCTGAGACACTAGCCACAGGACCACAACTCGATTCAATTCGATCTGTAACTACTATTTATTGTACGTCAGTGCTCAGAACTGTATTCTTGACCCGCTCGGATACATGGAAAATAGTACGGTAGATAATAAAATCTTTTATTTCTTGAATCCTTTTATCACAAAAGAGATAAACAGAAGCTCGATCCGGCATCATTAGTAGAGTAGAGAGTAGAGAGTAGAGAGGTCGTTACACAGTAGTTGATGCAGTAGTTTTTCATTGCAAAGTAAGAAGTTGCATGTTTCAAATGGAGTGCAATCCTCGCTCCTGTTTTTGTTATTCGTCTACAGTAAATACAATTTACCAACGCAAACTGCTAACTACTGCATTGAGGGGGATCCTTAAGCCCACCATCCACCCGCACCTGTTAAAGAGTCATGAGTCATTAGACGTACCTGTAGAAATTATAACGGACTCAGTATTGATGTAGACATTTAACTGCACGTTGCATTTGTACAGAAAATTTCTTCATGGGGTCGATTATTTGGGATAGTTGCTGAATGTGCATCTTGAGTGGTTTGTGCTATGTATATGTGCCGCATGTAATGTATATGTTTGAGTAAGTTTTATATGTGCGTTCATGTGTGTGCGTGGATGGCTCGGAGTGTACATTCCGTATTTTTATTTATTTTAATTTATTACCTCCATGGAAAACGCAACTGTCAACAATTATTCTTTTCTCACTTGAAATTCTTATTTATTTTTTTGTCACATTTAATGTTTATAGCTTTTGCATAATTTATGAAAACGTAATTGGTCTTTTATGTTAAAAAATGTTTTCTTTTAATACTTATTATGTATGACTGTATGTTTTCTGAATAAAATAATTTTTAAAAAAATGAAAAAAAAAAAATGTAGCTAAATCACAAATAACCATCGACGTGCTAATAAGCGACGTGATAACAATTTCTCACCATGGTTTTTTATCGTATTCGCGATCACAATGCAACATCCGTAAACACACCTAATATTAAATGTCAAAATATTTACGTTTCGCGACTTATAATCCTGCTGCGCAATCACATTTTTCAGCGGTGTAAATATGGAAAATATTCCAAAACTCCAATTTTTATTTATTGATTTGTTTTTTATCATTTAAATTTATTTCAACAGAGAGGGAAAACGTTTTTGAGAAGGGAATATGTAAGTATAGGCATTTGCAGGGCTTATGACCTGTCGTTGGCTGGTTTAAGTGGCAATACTTCTTTATGGACCAGGTGGATTTATCAACAATATTTAGGTTATATTTAGGTTTTTTACTCATGATTTTCAGCAGTTATTAAATTAAACAGTTTTGTTACTACACTCCCCATTGTTCTATCTCCATAGTAGTTCTTCTGTCGTGGCACCGTCAGCTGCTGTGCCGACACTTGTCGGGTCACGATCTGGTGGGTTACTTTGGATTTAAAACTGCAATCGAGGAAATGATCTGTCATTATCTTATACTGATTCCGTTTGTCAATCGGCAACATGTTAACATAATCAAATATCATTTCATTATTGTCTTTTGCCTTAATCTTTATTTTTACAGGTACGATAATTTTTAAAATTTGTATATGCAGGTTCAAGATTCTGTCGGTATAGGATTTGAAACTTAGGCCCCATATTTTTAATCCATATTGAATTATTGGATCAACTAGCTCCAAGGAAACAAGTCTCAGCACTGGGTATGGAAGGTATGGTTTTAAGTGGAACATGTTAAGCAGGCAATCTCTTAGCTTATTGCAAACTGTTTTTACCTGTTCTTCCCAATTAAAAGGGGAATCTATAAAAATACCTAAATATTTATATTTTGATACAGGATCTATTTTTGTGCATTTACAGTCTAGTGAATTTTTATGCAAACATTCGTGAGTGTGTGCATATATTAATGAATCTTCTCTTGGTCTATTATATGGGGACTTAAAGTGTAACGCTTTGTTTTCCAAAGCGGGAGAGCAATTACATATAGACTGAAAGAACATTTAGCTTCACATAGATTAACTAACGACATATTTTAGACTCAAAACTACTTTTTGAATCGCATATCAATAAAATGACCTCCAAAGCATTGAGCATGTTAGGTTTCATAATTCGAATGAGTAAACACTTCAATAATCCAAAGGCCCTTATTTCATTATATTATACATTTGTCAGAAGCCATTTGGAATACGCCTCTCAGATATGGAATCCCCAGTATGCCATATATATAAGTAGAATAGAAAATATTCAAAACAAATTTATAAAGTACCTTAAATACAAAACCGGTATTTCTTATGTATCTACTCTCACTGCCTCCACCTTCCATGGAATCATTTCTCTACAATACCGCAGAGTGTGTGCGGACCAACTACTGCTTTACAAAATTGTGACAGGAATGGTTGACTGTACAGAGCTGCTTGGTTTAATAACAATACATGTGCCAGCCAGGATTTGTAGACGGTACATCCTGTTTCATGTACCAACAAGTAAAACATCGTATGTTAAAAATGCTTTTTTTCGTAGGACTTTTTCAATGTACAATACAAAATTTAAAAATATAGATTATACAAACATCACTCTGTCAGATTTAAAATTTAAACTAAAAATGTATTATGTAACTTAGTAGACATTATAATAATAAATATGTACATCTCCCCCCCCCCTACTTATCCTATCTTCAAGCATTTTTGTCCTTATCCCGCCCAATTTACAGTAACTTAATGTTCTTAAAATTAATATTTAAAAAATCTTTGATTATTGAGTACTTGAAAATAACATTTTTATATGTATAAATTGTATGTATTTATTTTATATGTAATATATATATTCTTTACTAACTTTGTATACTATGTGGAAATCTGTTATTGGTTCTGAGTTTATACACTATATCTGTTTGTTTACTAAAAATATGTATGTAGAACTGTTGATTTCCCTAAAAAAATAAAAATAAAAATAAATAAATAAAATATCAAACTATGCATCATATTTAAATGAATCAAAACATAATTTTGACAAATCAAAAAACATAAAAATTTTACGTGTAGTACATAAAGGTCAAAAGTTAGATTGATTGGAAAATTTAGAAATAAATAGGATAAAAAATAATAGCGATAGAATTTCAATAAATCAGCAGATAGAATTCAAAACCTTACCCCTATTAGCCCCCTTAGTTGGACCCCGTGTAAAAAAACATTAAATGTTTTTCATAAAATAGAATTTTCACTTAAAGTACACCCCCTAACACATGTTTTAATAATTTGTCTCACTCTGTTCCATTGAAATATTGCGTATTGTATCTTTGTTAACTTATTTTTAAATGTACCTGCACTTAAGATAATATATAATTTTATATAAATTATCCATTCACCAGTCTGAAGATGCCCATTAGAGGGTGAAAGCGCTAATTGGCCAAAATAAATAAGTAGAAGTGTACCAAGTATTTTTTGAATTAATAACTTATATGTAAATATAAGTTATTACATCATTGTAACGCTTTCGTTTTTTTTGGTATTTATTGTTAGGCTATAATCATGTGACCATCTTAAAACTTGATTAAAATCCGATTGCAGTTTTTGCCTCGCGTCTATTTGTGTGTCTCCATAGCAACAATTGCAGTATCATCTGCAAACTGATAGCACAGTGAGTGTCGTATGACATAATAGAGTTACAGTACATATATCAGGTATTCTAGGGGATCAATTATTAATCCTTGGGCCACTCCCGTTTTTACTAGTACTTTTTTGCTGAATATGTCTTGTATTTTCACAATTATTTTTCGATTGTTTAGATAGTTAGCGAGTGGTTCTTTATACTTTCCTCTGATCCCAGCATCGTCCAAACATTCTACAAGGCGAGAGTGATCTTAGGTGTCGAAGGCTTTAGCATAATCGACGAATATGACAATCATGTGTTTTTTTGTTTTTGAACGCTTTGTTTATATTGTTTGCAAAGTCAGACAATAACTGTATTGTGTTTTTCCTTTTTTGAAACTTATACTGTTTACAATTCATTGTTGAATGTTCTGAACCGAGAATGTTTTAAATATTTTATTTATACAGCTTACCCACCACATACCGCACACCGCATCTGAGGACATAAGTCTCCTTGGCGGTGCCCACATACACGGAAAATTTGCTCGTTGTCAAACGAGAAAAGCTGCCCGAAGGAGTTCTCTGAAATCTGGTAGCCTTAGCATCTTTGTGCTGAAAGAAAGTAATCCAGGAGTACATAATATGTACTTCATTGGATTGAGAAGAGAGGGAAGTGAATTCTTCACTGACTGGGATTAAATTGATTGGACATGATCAATTCGCCGAAATGATTACAAAACTTTTTAAAAGCCTTGAAATTCTTTATACAAGTTAATGTGGAGATAGGTCTATAGTTACAGTATTCCAAGTGAGAATTTCCTTATTGATTGATTTGGTGTTTATTTTGTAGAACTGCATATTTAAACTTATAATTAGAAATCAAACACTGATTTGAGTCTACTGAACACTTTATTTAATTTTTACAAATATAAACAAATAAAAATAAAAACTTCGTGACAATTGTTTCGCCTTATTAGGGCATTTTTAAACAAACATTCGTTTGTAAATGCCCTAATAAGGCAAAACAATTGTCACGAAGTTTTTATTTTTATATGTTTATATTTGTAAAAATAAAATAAAGTGTTCAGTAGACTCAAATCAGTGTTTGATTTCTAATTTTAAGTTTATGAGAATTTCCTTTGTAAAAAGGCCTTATTATAGATATTTTTAAACAATCAGGATAAATCCACTTTTCTAGACATATTTATTTATTTATTTTATTTTATTTGGGAAATCAACAGTTCTACTTACATATTTATAGTAATCAAACGGATATAGTGTATAAACTCAGAACTAATAACAGATTTCCACAAAGTATACAAAGTTAGTAATGAAAATATATTACATATTAAATAAATACATATAATTTTATACATTTAAAAATGTTATTTTCATGTACTGGTAAATATTTTTCAATAGTCAAAGTTTTTTTTTATTTTTAAGAACAGTAAGTTATTGTGAATTGGGCGGGATTAGGACAAGGATACTTGAAGAGAGGATAAGGAGGGGAAAAGAGATGTACATATTTATTATTTTAATGTCTACCAAGCTACATAATGCATTTTAAGTGTAAATTTTAAGTCTGACAGGGTGATGTTTGTGTAATCTTTATCTTAGAGGCAAAATTGGCAGTTCACAACGGAGTCCTGGTCCCATCCCTGATGTATGGGAGCGAAGTATGGACTTGGAAAAACAGGGATGAAAGTAAGCTGAATGCTGTCGAAATGCGATCTCTCAGGCGAATGTGTGGTAAAACTATGTACGATAGATGCACAAATGTTGAGATCCGTACATTATGTAAGGCTAAGACAAGCATTATCGACAAAATCAAGAAAGGAGGTCTGCGCTGGTTTGGACATGTAGAACGAATAGACAGCGAGAGAACGGCTAAGAATATTTACAATGCGAATGTTGATGGATGCAGAAATAGAGGAAGACCGAGAAAGACATGGCATGACCAAATCCAACAAATACTTAAAGATGGACATGTCAAAAGTCGGAATAATCGGCGCGCGTGCATGAGAAGATGTATGAATGTAGAGAAAGCGAGATCTGTATGCAAAGATAGAGTGTTGTGGCGTTCTATCCTCTCTGCCTACCCTTACGGGGAAACGGCGTGATGGTTTGTTTGTTTGTTTGTTTGTTTGTTTGTTTGTAAATTTTGTATTGTACACTGAAAAAGTCCTACGAAAAAAGGCATTTTTAAGCATACGATGTTTTATTTATTGGTACATAAAACAGGTGGTACCGTCTACAAATTCTGGCTGGCACATGTATTGTTATTAAACTAAGTCGTTCTGTACAGTCAACTATTCCTGTCATAATTTTGTGAAGCAGTAGTTGGTCCGCACACACTCTGCGGTATTGTAGAGAAGTGATTCCATGGTTGGTGGAGGCAGTGAGAGTTGATACATAAGAAATACCGGTTTTGTATTATAGGTACTTTATAAATTTGTTTTGAATATTTTCTATTCTTGTAATATATATAGGGATTGCATATCTGAGATGCGTATTCCAAATGGCTTCTGACAAACGTATAATATAATGAAATTTGGGCCTTTCGATTATCAAAGTTTTCACTCATTCGAATTATGAAACCTAACTTGCTCAATGCTTTGGAGGTAATTTCAAGAAGTAGTTTCGAGTCTAAAACAATCCCAAGATCTTTAATTTCGTGCTTTCTCAATAGTACATTATTGACATATATTTATTATTTTACAAAGCACGGGCTGATATTTTACTTTACATATTTTATATCCCGTATTCTTATTGAGTCTATACTTTCAAATAGTTATTTTGATGGGTAGCGTAGAGGAACGTTTTTCATTTTTGTACGTATATTTTGTTGCACTTTATTGCAATTTCGGGTTTCGGGTATGTGGGGGAAGTATTTAAAAGAGTAACCGATCTCCGAACCCAGTGTTTGGGCATCGCCAAAATTCGACAAGTTTTCCTCAACCTGAATCAAATGCTGAACGGAGTAAATATTCTTTGACATGTAATTAATTAAGATGGCGGGTCATATGCCCTGAATGGCGAGACTTCCATATTCGTTCTTCGTAAATGTTTTCCATCTCTGTTGTGATATATGTAGTGGTCCGCTGTTGTAATAACTCACCTTAATGTGCAGATTGCATGCTATCGCCTCCAGGTGGCGTTTTCCACGAATTAACGCGAATAATCCGCACTCCCGGTTATCCGCCTGTCATCATCATTGAAATTTCATTTAATGCCATGAAAAGAAATTTTACCATTGATGATGGGAATTTATAATAGATTTTTCCATGCTTGTTAACCTCTGAATGCATGAATTAACAATTCATGTAAAAATAAAAATATAAAAAATCGTATTTTTTTTACATTTATATTTTTTTGTCATCTTTGTATATATAATTCTTCTGTACGTGTGATGTCGCTGAACTCCTCCTGTTTAGGATCTCCGAACCGATTTACGTGCGGTTTTCAGCGAAATTTAGATCTTTTCGCTGCGCGTGTTCGTAGATATTAATCAATTGAATCTGTAAAAAAAATTTAGAAGCATAAATCATTTTTTCATCGACCTACCAGGAATACATTCGACGAGAATGCATATACAAAATATTAAAGGATGTTGTTTTCTTGTGTTTAAAAAAGTATGTTTTTGAATGTTTACAAACAATATTCGCTTTTTATGGACACCAATCATATTCTTTCCTTACATTCCTACGGATTTCTTCCCATTTATGTCTTTTTACTGGATTTTTGGTAATATTAACTGACATTCAATTCGCAAAAATAATTCTATATTTGAAAATAAAATATTTTTTGTTTTGAAATTCAACCATAAACAAGTACCTAGGCACCTACTTATCAATGAAAAGTATTTTTACAGGCTAATAGCAGGCAAGCCAACGTTCGGGCAAGACAACGTCTGTCGGGTCCGCTAGTTTTCTATATAAATTCACACTAAAATACACAAAACCGTAACACTTCGTCGCTTTAGTTCGTTTTTGTCCAACAGACCGTTTTTAACGAAATTGAGTTACGTATACAGAAATTCTGAGAAAGTCTTAATTTATATATGTATATATTTTTTTTTTAAATTGCTATTTAACGATTTAACTGTCGGCCTCGTGGTGTAATGGTCAGCGCATTTGCTTACCATGCAAGAGGTCTCGGGTTTGATTCCCGACGTGGTTGATATGAAATATTATTTAACAGGGTGTTTTAACTCTGAAATATTTCAAAGTCCCTAGACTGGTACCTGAAGCGTAAGACTGATCACCTTACCTTCATGTAACAAAAATAATCAAGATACGCTGCCATTCGTGTACCAATGCACCGCCCTATGCACCATTAGGTGCTGAAAGGGAATGACGATAATGATGATTTAACTATATAGGTGCATAAGGGTGCCAATAGCTTATGGGTTATGCTTATAGCTTATATTTAAGCAAGTATTGTGGATTTCTACATAAACCAAGATGAACAAAATATTTTGAAATCAAATTAATTAAAATTTTATATGTGAAGCCCTAACTGTATATAATCAAACAAATAAAACAACTTTGTTAACCACTTATTTATTATTTTTTCTACCGACTGGTACCACCCACCCTTACAAGACAAAGAAACTTGATTTATTAGCTCCATACGAAGCACAATATTGATAGACAGAAATAGGATGGAATTCATTAGTTAAGTATTTGTTTATTCATTTTTTTTCCATTATAAACAAAGATTAGGTTACCCGTGCCGAGGACAATTAACAATATACTTTTTTTTAAATCTTTTTACATGTGAGAATAAACAAAGAACATAAGTCAATTCAACAATGTTTAAGTAATTCCAAATGCTTGCAGACTGGCTGGATTTCCTCCCTATGGAGTTATTCATATTTAAATTTATTTCAACAGAAAGGAAAAACCTTTTTGAGAAGGGAATATGGAAGTCTAGGCATTTACAGGGCTTATTGCCTGTTATTGGCTGGTTTAAGTGGCCACTTTCTGGAATGGTGAATGTTACACAGTGTGTAAAGTGGCCGCTTAAACCAGTCAGTGACAGGACATAAGCCCTGTAAATGCCTTGACTTCCATATTCCCTTATTTAAGGTAGTTTAGTTACCTTGATAAAGAAGCTAGTATGGATTTGAAACGGTCGATAGAAAAAAAAAAGTGGTTAGAAACAAACTTGTTTTATTTATTATTTCAAATTTATTTAAGAATATTGTTAATCAATTCGTTTTTTTTTTTTTGTAATGACTTTTGTTTTGATTATTATTATGTATAATTTATACAGCGCCGTTTTCGTTAAATAATACCTCAAGGGCGCTTTAGAAAGTGAATCTAAAAATTAATAAATTTAATTGAAACTTTTAAATTAGTAATTTAAATAAAACAATTTATTTTGCTAGCACATGCTACGGATTTATTCAAATGATTTAAAGAACAGGTGGGTTTTAAGTTTTTTCCAAAACATCAATTCAGTCTCACTGCCTCGCACCTTTGCTGGGAGAGCATTCCATGCCATAGGGCCTGCGACCGCAAATGTACGTTCACCGAATTTAGTGCGCTATTTGTATAATAACTCTCCCTAAATTCAATAATAAATACGGGAAAAGAACACTAGAGTACAATATACCAAAAATGTATGATATACTAAATATTAAAAATCAAAAAAACTTATCTGGCTCAAGAGAAAGACGTCTGCTGAGAATCTGGCTTTTAGAACGTGGTTATACTCGTAACGTGGTATATTAAGATTTTTTGTGTTTTTCTTTTTTATTTGGACAATTTTTATATTCGATGCACATATTTTTTTTTTCCATAGTAATAAGAGTTTTTATATGTTTATAGAATTCAAGAGATAATATCATGTATATTTATTAGAACTTAACTATAAGCACCTGCTGAAGAACTGCATTTATGCAGTTCAGTAGGACTTAATAATTTATATGTTAATTTTTGTATTCTTTTGATAAATAAATAAAAAAAATTAAAAAAACTTTTCTTCTTGCCGTAGTCGTAGTTGTTCTAGGCGTAACACGCCTGTCAGCTAGTTCATCTGGAATGCATAGTTCCCTTAGATATTCCGGAGCAGAGTTGTGCAGTGACTTATACATAATCCAACTGAGTTTGTATTCCACCCTCTGTGGGAAGCGTAGCCAGTGTGATTCCCAAAGTAGTGGAATGATACTTTAATAATATGCACGCTTCCACTTTCCATTATGTTGTATCCCAACTAGAGAAGCAAAGCGGTAAAATTACCGTGGTATGTTACCGGAATTTTACCAGCTTTTGGTAAAATACGGTATTTTTCGGTATTTTACGGTAATTTTCGGTAAGAAACAAATATGACTAACTAATTTTTATTTTTCGAAGATATACCTCATTATGATTTACTTAAAAAAATATTACAATTTTGTAGTAAATTTTATTTTCTTAGACTTGCATGTTTTTTTAAAAATAAAACTATAGGTACGTAATTATAAGCGTAAAAAACATATCGAAAGTACATACCGAATGAGATTGAACGTCCCACACTTATAATAAATCTTGACAACCACCCGATGGATATAAACCTGTTTTTCAGTGTCATCTAACGTGTCCTAAAACAAAGATACTCTTATTTATTTCATCTTTGAAAAATAAAAAATAGTACGTCAAATTCGTTTCTTACCGAAAATTACCGTAAAATACCGTAAATTACGGTATTTTACCACGCCTTTTGGTAAAATTACATTATTTTACATCCATAATCCTAACTCAACACAGGCTCTAAAAGTAGAATTTAATCCAATAATAGAATTTCATTTTGGATACCGTACCACATAGAATTAAGAATAGTCCAGAAGGAGCGTAGAATCATATTTGAATACATCGGACTGTGCCCAAAAATCCCCCTACTTTGCCTCACTTTTGCCGCGCGCATACGTGAAGTCGCCGCGTAATGTTGCCAGATGGGAAAAAATGTAATCATAACACAAATGTAATGTAAAAAAAAAAAAAAGCAATTTGTCAATTTCTCCAAAATTTTGTGCACGCAGAAACATTAATTAACACAACAGAGTAAATAAGTAAAGCGTAATTTAATAAGTGTAATTAAATTTATGAACTTTGAACTTAAAATATAAAACAAATTTTATTTTACATAAAACTGATATTTTTATATCATGTTAAATAATATTTGATGTTTTAAAGATAATGTCAGTCAAATGTCCACCACGGCGTTGTTTAATCCGAGGTCCGATTTTCATCAGTTCTATCATTAGATGAGCAAAGTAGGGTAAAACAAATTACTCCCCTGGCAACACTAACGAAATATCCAATTTTTTTTTCCTTGACAATCTGACTGATGGAAAAATAATTTAATTTTTAAGTAATGCATTTGCTACTTACACATGCATTCGCTAATTACACGTGAAATGTGATACCATCTTGTTTCTGTAAGATCCCAGCAGGATTTCTACACTTTAAAACGACACAACACGGCATAGTTGAATTCAAATCGGGAGTAGCGTACTGAGCGACGTCTACAAAGAAACTAATGGGCCTTGTGTTTGCTGCGCGTATGCGGTTTCTGGACATTTATTAATTCTATGCCGTACCATTAAAAAAAAAATAGTTAAAAACAAATGTTTTTTTATTTTAATTAGTCAAAAGTCAATAGTAGTTTTTTGCATGTTTGATGAGATAAATAATAAAATAAATCTATTATATAGTACAGTAAACCTTTCACAGTATAATAAATCCGAAATAAATACGCGATTAAATCATTGACCCATGTTTCTCATAAGCTAAAGTGCTTACCAAGAGTATAACACCAAACGCCAAGTTATTAGGAGAATTATTTCTCCAAATCCACACATTGTATTATCAAGTCTCGTCACGACCATCGCCTAACGTTTTGTTACTTCCATACTTTATTGACGAGATAACTCGCCGTCTAAGAAGCTTATTTCGCAACCCGAGTTAAAAATAACACCCCGAAACTGGTCGCCTGCAGTTCTTCATGTCAGACAATTTTTAATTTGTTTTTTTTTTACAATATACATAAGGGACAGAGTATTAAAAAAATTAACAGTAAAAATAGTAAACGAAAAAATCCACAAAGGCATGGCCTGTTCGCGGGTATACAAGAAATGTTTATGAATTTTGCTCCCATAATAAATAGACATTTGTAATATTTTTGTGCAATATAAGAAAGAGAAAAGAAAATATTCTGTAAAAGATTATAAGGTATTTTCTTTTTTTTAGTGATTAAAAAAGGAAATAAAAAATTTGAAAAAAACTTGTGGAAGGTTTTATCTAAGTGTGGAGTGAATGGTAACCAGACAAGGACTATTGCGTCTCTCTACAAGGACAGCACAGCGTGTGTGAAGGTAAATGGGTCATTCACATCGTGCTTTAACATTCCTTAAGGAGTCAAACGGGGATGTGTTATGTCACCATTGTTGTTCAACATATACATCGATAACTGTATGAAAGAACTGAGAGATTTAAGAATGGAAGCAAAAATGAGTGGTATACCTGTTGACTGTATTCTGTATGCGGACGATGCCGTGCTTCTTGCTAGCAGCAAAGAAGACCTGCAATTCTTAGTACCAAAAGTCTACGATGTATGCAATAAAAGCGAATTGCTTATGAATGTTGATAAAACGAAAGTGATGGTTTTTGAAAGAAATGAAAATATAACTAAATGTGAGATCAGTGTGAACGGAACATTCTGAATCAGGTAGAAGAATTTGTGTATCTGAGAAGTATGTTTACTAGGGATGGAAAGACCGAGAATGATGCAGAGAACGAGGAAGGCCGAGAAAGACATGGCGCGATCAAGTCCATCAAATACTTGAAGATGGACATGTCAAAAGTAGGAATAATCGGCGTGCGTGCATGAGAAGATGTATGAATGTAGAGGAAGCGAGGTGTATATGGAAAGATAGGGTGATATGGCGTTCTATGCTCTCTGCTTACCTCTACGGGGAAACGGCGTGATGGTTTGTTTGTTTTGTAAAAAAAACATAAAAATATTCCTTATTATTAAAGGGCAACAAAATAAATCATAGAAAAAAAGAGTTCATATCTTTATTTTGTATCCAGGATAGTGCGTGTTTTTTAAAAGAAGAAAAATTTTTAAAGTTTGGTATCAATGAAATATTATCAGTAAAAAAAGAATTAAACATTTTTGGGCCTATACAATATGCATGTCTCTGTGCTAGCCTCGTTTTACAATGTGGTATACCATATATATCTAACACGCGATTCCTTCTTTGACTTGATCTATTTGAATTACTTGTAAATAAATAATGATTCTTAAATATATATTTTAAACATTGAAAACAATATATTTGTCATATCTAAAATTTTAGCTTCGTGGAACAATTGGAAAGAGGGAAAAGTGCAATTTTTGTGAAGTATTATTTTTAAGATAAATTTTTGAACAGTTTCTAATGTCTAATAAAAATAAATGTCTCATCCGAACCTGGGACATTTTTTTTTTAACCATTTTTTTTATACATTTTCGAGAAACTTCTCCGTCCCATGAAATGCTCTCATTTTTACCGCGAGTAAGAAAACGTTATTTATATCCATTTTCCCGTCGTACTGAACTCCCCAATTCATATTTATTGAATATATTAAAATAAAATCATTTTGTTTTTATGTACCACTTATATTTTTATAATTTGACAACTAGTTTCGGCAACACTATGCCTTCTTCAGGGTTAATTACAAACTAACATAACGTATATAAAGTTTTCACAGTGAGGGTAGAGTGGGCATGGCTACGGAAGTAGAATGGCGAGGGGGTTTGTGTGTGGATTTAGGGAGAGGGAACATATTTAAAATAGGTCAAATCATAACAATATAAGTGGTAACATAAAAACAAAGTGATTTAATTTAAATACATTAAATTATAATGTTCCACATAGTAAGCGCTTCAAATGTAAAAAAATAAAATCAAAAAAATCATATTTATTTATTTGTTGAGTTTGTAAATTTACAGATTAACTTAAATTCACCAAATTAAATTTGTACATACCTATTTAATTTTATTTCAACAGATAGGGAAATCATTTTTGAGAGGGGAATATGGAAGTCTAGGCAATTACAGGGCTTATGATCTGTCATTGGCTGGTTTAAGTGGCCACTTTACACACTGTGTAACATTCACCATTGTTAAATTTGTAGAGTTTCCGTTGTCCCGTCTTGCGTGATCGGAATAGGGCGCCAGAGGTGCTCTGAAGAGTGGGGGTATTTTCTGGATAAGACCTTTTTTATGGGAACATGAATATTTGTCATCGCGATAAAGCGGCCACATTTTTATTTGGGGACCTTCAACCTGGAATCCGGTTGATTCGTGATCACAATTGAAGACAATGTTGCTTGGCGGGTTCTGTTACTCCGCTGCGAGATTTTGTTTACGAGACAGCTGTTTCGCACGGAGGGAATCCGAATTAATTCCGAAAAGGTTTGATGTATGCGGGTGTAATGTTGAAAATATGATTATTGAGTCTTTTAACATGCGTGTAACTCACGAAGGGTTCAAAAATACTGGGACATTTTATAATTATGTACAGGGTGTTCTTTAAACCCTGTCACATCCGAAACCACGATGATCAGTATGGGCAAGAAGATATATTAGCATATTTAAAAAAATATTTAGAGCAAAGAAAATTTTTGATCATAAAATAAAATAAAAAAACAAATGTTTGTTTAATTCTGCAAAGAAGAAACGAGGGGTGTGCGGTTGTTGTCGGCGTATCAGACTCCCCCCTCCTCGTTTCTCCCCTGCAGAAGAGAGCAACTATTAGATTTTTTTAAATATATATATATTTTTTTTAAATAAATATTTGCGTTCTTATGATTTACCCAAATATTTAATTTTGAGGGCCATTTTCAGCGAGTTGTAAATAACTCACTATTAGAAAATGGGAATCAAGTGGGGTAGAGTAGGATTCGAACTACGGACCTTTGGTCCGTGAGTCCGAGACACTAGCCACAGGACCACAACCCGATATTGATTTTTTTAGAATTTTACTCGTTCTAAAAAAATATTTCAATGTGCCAATATGTCTTCTTGCTCACACTGATCATCGTGGTTTTGGATGTGACAGGGTTTAAAGAACATCCCACATTTGCATGGTGCTTTTTTTAAAAGTTTTTTTTATTTTTTGCTCGGATCTCGTCGGGACGTTCTGGGATGGGGATGTAGTTACAAGAAGCCAATATTATGATGAATTAAAAAAAATATATCATACAAATATTTTTCTTACATTGGGAAAGTATTGCGTGCTGCCCTTACTTTTCCTATGATTTGATATTTTTGATAAGTTTTGATAAGTTAAGTCACACACACCTTGTTTCACTCTCTTCTTACATTCATTATATATGCCTTTTAATTCTCCTGACTGAGAAAGATATAAGTGTGTGTGTGATGTAATTCACCACTGTAATTAGGCCTCCTGGCCTGTTGTGGTGCAAAAAAAAAAAAAAAAAAACGTAAAATGTAAAAAAAAAAAAAAAAAAAATAAGTATGACTAAATGTGAAAGCACTGTGAATGGAGTTATACTAAAACAAGTAGAGAAATTTGTGTATTTGGGAAGTATGTTTACTAGGGATAGAATGACTGAAAAAGATATTGAAAGGAGGGTGAGTGCCGGGAACAGAGTGAACGGTGCACTTAAATCGACCTTGGCAAATAAATGCTTGTCACAAGAGGCGAAATTGGCAGTTCACAACGAAGTCCTGGTCCCGTCCCTGATGGGACCGAAGTATGGACTTGGAAAAACAGGGATGAAAGTAGATCTGTATAGAATTTACAAAAAACATGTACCTTTTATGAAATGTATTCTTAAAATTAAAAAAAAAAAAACTTATATTAGTTCTACTGAAAAAAGACAAATTTAGATTTGTGGCCCTTTTGATTTTAAGCGGCGAAATGCTAATTTCCCATTGAAATCGGGGCCCTGAACCCATATTACAATAGGAAGTTGGCGCTGATCTTCAATTTTATCTACATAGTAAAATTACGTTTTCTGTATGAAAAATAGAACATGTTTTTTTTCTAAATATGTTCAATTACAGGTTACGACAGTGGTTTCCAACCTGGGAGGCGCGTACTTTTGCCAATGGATGCTCCAAAAATTAAAAATAGATAAAATTATCACGCGACAGCTGTTGCATCTATGTAAAGGTAAATTATTTGAAAAACTAGGGTTTCGAGAATTTTGTAAATTAGTGGGTTTTTTTCTTTGAAAGATTGTATGATAAATGCTTTTTTAGATATGTTATCAATTGAAGGTATGATTCGTACTTTAAAAATTAAATTTAAAGGGTAAGTTCTAGGCTTTTTTAATACAATTTGAGCGATTGTTTTTTGGTCAGTCAAAAGTAGACGTAAATTTGTGTTCAATTTCAATTTTTTCAATTTTATTCATTCATATATATGTAC
Source organism: Micrasema longulum (assembly GCF_059751315.1). NCBI lineage: Eukaryota > Metazoa > Arthropoda > Insecta > Trichoptera > Brachycentridae > Micrasema > Micrasema longulum. Next base: position 21,007 of record NW_028278451.1, read on the forward strand.
ATTACAAAATGGAATATCTTAATTATACATATAGAAATAATTAAGTAAAATTAGGTATATATAAAAAAAACACATAAGTATACATAATATCCAGAGAATAATATGTTAAAAAAGTAAGAGAATCTTGTAACGAAAAACTCCCTCAGAGACGTGAAAAATGTCAATGTCCAAAGTGATATTGTTCAAAATAGAGATAGCCCTTCCAACAGGCATAACCATTGGCAGATTAGTCCTGTATATTGGTATGTGAAACAGTCTATGCTGACGCTGTCTAAGATAACTATCCGGAACATAAAAGCTAATGGTCTGCATAATGTCAGAGTTGTCAATAATACCGCGCAAAAATTGAAAGAAGTGCGTTGTTAAATACACATTCCATCTAGTCTTCAAACTGCTGTAACCAAGCATACCCTGGAGGAACTCAGTGGGATAAAGCCATGGATAATATCCGCACTCCCTCATGTAGAGAAACCAAAGAAATTTCTTCTAAACCTTCTCTACCATAAGAGAGTACTTCAACTCACACGGTCTCCAAATCACCGAGCCACTCTCGAGTCTACTTCGCACCAACGAGCGAAAATTCTCAGTACTCGTGTACTACCAAAAACCCTGGCAGTACCCAAGACGAATCCTAACATCTTCAACGAACTACTACAAACTGTTTCGATCTGATCATGAAATGTCAGGGAACTCACAAAAGTGATGCCTAGATCTTTAACCTTCGCAATCCGCATAAGATTCTGGTCATTCATTGTATAGAATATATCAGAATATATATTCTATAGAAGCTATAGCGGAAGAAAAGTAAAAATTTCCATTTGCCATAATTTGAGCATACGATATGATTGTTTTATAGATAAGAACACTACTCTTTATATATAATGCATTACTTAATCGTCCCGTAAATTAAGTTGTATTTGATTTTTTTACATTAGGAATGTGTTTCTTTTTTTTTTCTTGTTTCGCATTTTTAATAAAGTGTTGCGAATCGAACGCCGATACGATCAGCAAATGTAAAGGGGAGAGTTCACAGAAATGCAAAAAGGCGCTAAAAAGTACAAGGGATCACAGGAGAGAATCGAGACACAGGAGATCAAAACATGAAACAAAATTGATCGGACGGTGTCACGCGATTGGACGAAGCAGCGACACTATACCACGCAGATACACAAATATACATGCGTGCATGCGCGGGAATATTGGCATACCGGCACGAGTGTCGTGTTTGTCATCCGCCCGCGTCCGTGTGGGTGTGACACGGGTAAATTCAATACATTACGAGCTGCTGTGTTCTGTGTACCGGACACGTATGGGTGCAGGAAAAATAATTTAGTGTTCTGCACACGAATAGGCGCAGGAAAAAATAAATAGTGTTCTGGTCATGAGTCTTTATCATCATCATTCCTTTTCTGCCAGCTCCTGCGCGTTCTCCCTTATCAGGTTAGCGTCCCGTAGCTCTGACATAAACTTACTGCCGACGAACAATCAGCGATACCTTGTAAAGTTGGCAAGCGTGGTTTATTATACACAAATGCGTTTATTTCTATTTTTATATATCTTTATCTTTTTAATTTTTATTTTCTATTGAACATGTTTTGTAATTTGAATGATAAAAATAAAACTATTATTTTACAGGTTAATTGAAAGAAATTTCCATTTGGCAATAAGCCAATGTACAAATAACATTATGTACAAAAAGTAAAATAAAATAAAAAATGGTCGATATGAAATATGTATTTGATATGGTGTTTTCACACTAGAATATTTCATAGTCCCTAGACTGGCACCTGAAGCGTACGACTGATCATCTTACCTTCATGTAACTAAAATATAGACCAATGCAGTGCCCTATGCACCATTAGGTGCGGAAAGGGAACGATGATGTTATTAATATGTTTCTGTTTTTAGTGATACCCGTGTGTGTTGGATTTGTTCCGACGTTTCGGAAACCCAAAAAAAGAAACATGATTATTCATATTTGAAGTTCACTAGTTTTATAGAAATATACAGTGCGTGTAACACTTATATTTTCGGGGTGTTTCGCCTTGTCTAAAGAAAGTCAGGATTAGCGGAGGACAATGCGTCGTCACCTTTCTTTGATGGACCCAAACAATGGAACAAAGGCCTAGATCAAAATGAGCGCACCTTTATGGGGACGCTAAGGCGATAGGTGATAATGTAGGCCCCTTTCAGGGCCATTAACTAGGTAACTATTGAAAGCCGTCAAAGGGCTTTAGTTCTGTATTGAAGTGTTCGATAAGGCGTCAATTTCTAAATTTAGTACAGGCCTAAAAGTAATTGTGCTATTATTGGTCCATTTTAGTTTTGTGTCACTTTTGTTATTAATCTTTCGTAACTGATTATATTTAAAAAAATAATAAATGCAAATTTTTCAGGGGGTGTAAAATAACATTTTTAATAACGTAATATTAATGCGTCGGCCTCGTGGTATAATGGTCAGCGCGTTTGCCTACCATTCAAAAGGTCTCGGGTTCGATTCCCGACATGGTTAAAATTAAATATTTATTTTTAAAAGTCCATGGACTACATACAGATACATCTTTAAATTTGTTGCAACAGAGGGAAAACATTTTTAAGAAGGTAATATGGAGTCTAGGCACAGGGCTTATGACCTGTCGTTGGCTGCTTTAAGTGGCCACTTCGCACACTGTGTAACATTTACTATTGTGCCTATGTTTAAACATCCACATATGGACATTGGACATACTCAAAACATTGTTAAATCAACTAACTGATAAAAGCAGAAGTATATTTTTTTTTAAATTGTTTTCAGGCGTTGCCTATTAGGTGAATTGGTTCAGCCGGATGAATCTCACCCACATGATAAAGGTTTCAGCTCTTTTACTTCACAAAAGTCAACTGGTTGAAGTGTTAAGGAAATGAGAGTTTACAATGTGACATAATTGGGACATTGGTGGATGCAAGCCATAGTTTGCGATGTGCTGATCAAGGAACAGCACATTATTATTTCGCAACTGGTGGATCAGAACATTGAATGTCACTTGTTCCAGTAACCATGGTACATTAATAAAGCCATTTAGTAAGTTTAACATAAATATGGAGTCAATGTTATTTCTACGTTTTTGTAGACTTGAGATTTTAACATTGACTCCATTTCTCCGTAAGTGTAGTCTCCCCTCTCGAGGCCAATCATCCGTGCTACTTTTCCTGGCAGACGATGTTGCACCAATTCGATATGATTTATCCGGCCTATACATAAGGGAGACCAGAGCCTCGATTATAATGAGAAGATAAGGACGACATACTTTCACCTTGACGGTATAGTTGAAGATAAATTCCCCTAACGATTGCAAAGGTACACTACCGATACCCCCCACCATCAAGTTTTTATGTAAGTACATCGGTTTATACCGACGAGTCTAGAACCCCTCGATACGTTTATTAATTTTGTTCCATCGAACAATTTTTTATGATTTATTAAATTTCTTAATCGTTTTGAGGTTGGCACTTTTTTTAAAAAAAGCCTATTAAAAATATGAGAGAGGAATAAGTAAATTTTGAAGTCGAATTGTATTCCGACATAACTGTCAGATTATGAGAAACGAGCGCCTAGATGCAAAAATAATCTCGTTAGGTTAGGTTAGGTTAGGTTAGGTTAGGTTAGGTTAGTAGGTTAGGTTAGGTTAAATTAAATTTAGTTATTATATTTTTTCCATCTGCTTTACTATCTTTCTGAGAGAACGTATCGACAGCCGGCTTTGTAATCGCTACGTTCTACCTCAGTAGATAAATGTAGACGATCGTTAAGCATATCGTTTTGGCAATGGTTAAAAGTCATTAAAAATCATGTTTAAACGAGCATTTTTTGCTTGAATTGGGATTTATTGGAGTTTATGATCGCTTTGAAATGGGCACTTTCTATTAAAGAAGCCTGTTTTAAATATAAATAAGAACTATTTTAAATGTTAATGACGTAAGGAACGCGGACTAATTTTTAGCGGTCATTCATTGGCGTATTTCGATCATATGATTTTTTTAAATATTTTTTTTTTTATTAAATTGAAAACATATTATATACAATATTCCCAAGGAGTTTTTTAAAAAAAAACTCATTTAGGGACATACAGATAACAAATTTATTTAAAGACGTTTTTATATTTTAAACTATAATATTATTTACAAAAGCAGAAAAATTAAAATTATGATATACTACAAATTAAAAAGGGTATGAAAAATACTTGAAAATAACAAAATAAACAGAATACTAGGCATGGAAATAAATTCAAAATAATGTTTACATTATGCATTATGTTTACATTATGATGTCGATAAAGCGAGTAGGTAGAACATACCGAGGTAAGATACAGATAGTACAGAAGTTAAGTATACCGTCTTAATATATAGAGTGTTCATAAAACTTTGTCACATCTGAAACCACGATGATCAGTATGAGTAAGAAGACATATTGGCTCATTAAAATATTTTTTAGAACGAATAAAATTTTCAAAAATAAAATATCAAAAAAATCAAATGGTTGCTTACTTCTGCAGCGGAGAAACGAGGGGGGGAGGGGGAGTCTGATACTGCACCGCGCTCCCTTCACTTCTCCCCTGCAGAAGTAAGCAACCATTTGTTCTTTAAAATATTTTATTTAAAAAAAATCTTTGTTTTAAATATTTTTTAAATATGCTTATATGTCTTTTTGCCTATACTGATCATCGTAGTTTTAGATGTGACAGGGTTTAAAGAACACCCTGTATACCAATGAAGAAAGCGTTTATAATCGAGGCACTGGTCACGGAGGCACATTTTAAGAGAGTACGAACAAGTGAGCATTAGAATGCTTTAACTTTGAACATATTAGTAAAGTCACTATATGCTCTGCTAACAAAACCTGAAAGTTTTAGGGAGTTATTAATCATAGTATCAATGTTTTTATTAAAGGTAAGTTCCCTGTTTAAGTTATTTACCTGCCGTTCCATCTTCTCTGCCTACCCGCGTATAAAATACCGTGATTCTAGTAATAACGAACATCATCATGAGTTGCTGCTCATCTTCTCAAGTGTTTTTGGGGTCGGTATGCTGATTCGCATCATAAATAACTGATTTTATTCCTTGTAATAATTTGTTTAAGCCTAAGTGGTGTAGAAACATGAATATAAGCACGGACGTTATCCGCAATTCGGATATCAGATTTTGCCGATAATACTTTGAGATTATTGTCATAAAAGTTGGGCTTACGTGTCGGGTTTGTAAATAGCGTAGTTACCCGCGCTACGATTCTGTGCGCGTGTGGACTTGTATGGAAAATGACCCGTAAAAGCGGCGTAAATTTGGTCCGACAAACAGGCTCTAAAAGGGCCTTTCAGATCATCCACGGTAGAGGTCCTTCATTCGCGATCTGGTTTAAAAAAAATAAATTCGTCTTCGGTGTCTCTCGGAATTCATCGGAAAAGAGAGCACGTCAAACTAACACTGCCGTCATAAGCATAAATGCAGCTGTTGGCAAAAGTCGTATTTCGAGATATTTATTTATTCATGACAAAATACAAGGTTTTTAAACTTTATTACATTACATTACATATTTTATTTGTACGAAATATTCCCAATCAGCAAAAGAGCTGATATGAGGGGATATTATATATAATAACACAATTTGTTCATAAAATTATAAACTCTAATAAAAAAACAGAATTTTGGAAAAAAATTGATCGGAACCAGCATGAACACGATCACAATACTAGAGAAAAGAACAAAATTAGACTTCCATTTAGGAAAAAGGCAAAGTCACAAAATTCGATTTTATTTAAAGCAATTAAAAAGTATTACGAAATGGAAAAAAATATTTATGAAGAAAAAAACATATCAAAATTTAAAATAATGGTCAAGACATATGTGATAAACAATTTATAAATTAAATATATTTGCAATGTTATTATTAGAACACACATAACAATATGTATGATATGTGTGCCCTACTTTAAGATTTAAATAAATAAATAGTTAAAATAAAAATTTGATAAAATAACATCACATATCACTCGTCAGACGGGCTGTAAGAACTGTTTTATTTAGGTGTTTTTTAAGTACGTAAATGTTTTGTATATTTTTTCGATCATTAGAAACTGAATTGTAAAAATTGATTGCTGTAAACAAAAAACTGTTTCTTTTTCTGTTGGTCCTAGGTTGTTCGCAAGTTAAATTGTTTGATGCTCTTGTATTTATTTTATGTATGTTGTAGTTAAAATTAAATTTAATATTTGTCTTTATTTTATTCTTTTTCATCTTAAATATAATTTTTTTTTCTGTGTAGATCAATTCCTCTATATTGAGCATTTTTGTTGTTCTATATAAATCTGTGGTTCTAGTATATTTATTAAAATTAAATGTTATTTTAAGTGCTTTATTCATTACGTTTTTTGGTTCATGTACCTGCACACAAATCTGGATTTTCTCCCAAGACGGGAGTAGGTATATATTTTTATTTATATCCCTACAGAGATGAGGTAGGATTTTTTCAAATTTCAAACAGGCGTTTACTAGTACTTAATTTAACTCGGCTGATGTTTCTTTACTACATAAAATACAGTAATCTGCTAATTAAATACTTAACTTCAATATCAATGCATAGATGGCGCTTCCAACTCGCTTGTGGATGGGTTCTTGATTCGTAGCATATATACAAAAACCAAAAAATGTTATCTGGTGTGGATATTCGCTAAATAAGCGTAATGGGGAATGTTGTAGTACCTACATAAAGTGGCCACTTAACCCAGCCAATGACAGGTCATAAGCCCTGTAAACGCTCGAATATCCATAATCCTGAACCTTGAATTTGAAAAAATCCTACCTCATCTCTGTAGGGATATAAATTTAAAAAAGCTTTATTCATTGTTCTTTGTATTGATTCATGCATCTGTTTACTACATTGTGGCCATATTATTAATCCATATACAAAAATAAATAAATAAAATGTGGAAGTATAAATGCATTGTACATCATAAATTTTGTACTTTTGTCGAAGATATCTGTTCTTCTCATTATTCCAATAATTGGACATAGTTTTTTTATAACTGCTTTGATTGATATGTTTTGTCCATGATAATTTTCATCCACTTTCAAACCCGAGTACTTTATGCATTTAGTACATAATTTTGGAATGAGCTACTCTTCGTATGAAAAATGCTCCTTCTCTAGCCACCTTCAAGAAACGCCTGAAACATTACTTTATATCTACTTTATTACTTTATAATTTCAAGTCCATCCGATCATTGAAAATATTATACTGTTCTCTTGTAAGAAGTAATTTAGATTTTAATTCATCAATATGGTCACCCTGCTATAATGTTCATGTTTATAATATAGAAAACATTCAACATAAATTTCTACCATATATAAACTACAAACTAAACATTCCAATACAAAATGTGAATTATGACTATTTATTAAAACTGCTTAACCTAACAACACTTTCTGAAAGAAGAACTATTAATGATCTCATTGTACTGTATAAAATTGTAAACTCTCTTTTTGACGCACAAAAAATACTTGAATTGATTAATTTAGAGTACCTGCTGTCAACACTAGGAGTACTTTATTGTTTCATTGCTCCAGTACTTCTGCCAATCATCAAAACAATTCATTGATACCGAGACTGCATAGGTTAGGTAACACTTATGGAACGGGGGCAGACATTCTGTCCAATTCCTTGCCATCTTATAAGTCCACAATATCAAGTTTATTTGTAGCTGCTCGTCAAACTATTATTGACAATTCAATTTCATAAATTAAAAAAAATACTCACTTGTTTATTTTTATTACCTCATACTTGTTTTTTATTTATTACTATTATATCAAATTGCATTGTAGTATTGGCAAATACGCATTTCATTGATACATATTTTAATTTCTTATTTTTTCGTGATAATATATGCTTGCTTGTTTATTAATTTAACTTAAAAATGTCTTTCTTGCTTACCGTAACACTTTATTTACTGTGTTTGCTTTACAGAATTTATTTCATAAGCTTTGCATTTTTTGTTTACATATATGCTAACTATGTTTTCTTGCATACCTTTGTTATTATTGCTTTTTTTTTTTTACTTTGTAAAACTTTTTATCATATCCTTTTTTACTAATTTCACATTTTTTCTATGTAAATTATGTTTATTATTTAGTATGTTAGCATGTATTTCATTTTTTGTAAATGCCTTTTGGGCCATAATGAACAAAATAAAAAAATAAACAAATAAATATCCTTAGAATCCTCAACTCCCTGTACTTTAATGTTTTTTTTACAATACATGTATTTATCTCTTTTCTTTCCTTGGTTCCTCTTTCTCTCTCCTTGCATACTCATTATCTGATTCCACATTCCTAATACTTTAATATAACAAAAACAAAAGTATTACACAAAAAGGACAATCATTAGAAGATTTAAAGTTAAAATTGCGTTGTGTCGTTGTCTAGTTTCTTTGTCTAGAAAATTTCTTCATGGGGACGATTATTTGGGATAGTTACTGAATGTGCATCTTGAGTGGTTTATGCTATGTATATGTGCCGCATGTAATGTATATGTTTGTGTATGTTTTATATGTGCGTTCATGTGTGTGCGCGTGGATGGTTCGGAGTGTGCATTCGGTATTTTTGTTTATTTTAATTTATTATCTCCATGGAAAACGCAAATGTTAACAATTATTATTTTCTCACTTAAAATTCTTTTTTTTGTCACATTTAATGTTTATATCTTTTGCATAATTTATGAAAACTTAATTAGTCTTTTTATGTTAAAAAAATGTTGTTTTCAATACTTTTTATGTATGACTATATGTTTTCTGAATAAAATAAAAATATAAAAAAAAGTTGAATATTTGGGAATAATTATTGATCAAGTTTCACGTTGAAAATTTTATGAAAGGGGTGATTTACCTATTTAAAAATGTAAAAAACTTTCTAAATGTATCACCGTTTCGAAAAAAAATACGCTTTGCATCAATCCACAATAGAACGTGGAATAATAAGCTGGAAATCTGCTCCAAAACATCGCTGGATATTCTTCAAGTTGCTCAAAAAGGAGTCTTCAAAACTATCCTTAATGAACCAACAATTACAAATACGGAATACGTATTCCAAATGGTCGCCATATTTCTCAAATCAACGAGAAAGCATTACTTTGATTCTGGTACAAAAATAGGAATCAAACAACAATAAAATATTAAATGTTATTAAATATTTGTATATACGGTTTTTCAGGGCCAGAACATTCCTCATAGTAAGCTTTAAAAAAAATCCTAATATTTTTTTTCAAAAAGTCATTAAAAAAAAATTAAAAAATGTGATATCAAAATAAAGTAAATCTTTAATTTCTCGAATAAGCATCCCTTCTGCAAACCCCTACCCCTCCCCGACAAAAAAAAAATGCGATAAAAACATATTTGACCAACGAAGCGGTACGCACCAGACGCGGACAAGGGAAGCGGCTGGGTAGGAGAGTAGTAAGGGTTTGTGGAGGAACTGTTTGTCCGAGAAATTAAGGGTTTACTACATTTTGAGATTACAAGCTTACTATAAAGAATGTTCCTCGGAAGTTTCGCGATCTGGCCCTGAAAAACCGCGTATAACCACTTACTGACTTTTCTATGTCTACCAGTTTCGAGACGTACCCAGACGTACGTACGTAAGTGGTTATATACAAATATTTAATAACATTTCGTAAAATGTTTGACCACAGAGTTAATGCTTTAAATATTAATAATAACAATAAAATAAATAATAACCGGAGCGACAGCTGACAACTAATCGGAATAAAAAATGAAAACCGCGTATGGCCAAAGGTATTATAAAGGTATGCGTAGTTTTAGGTATTGTTGGTAATAGGAAAATATCACATACTACGAATACCGATAAAAATATACGAAATGGATTTAGAACATTACATTCTATTTTCAAAATCAATATGGATATTGTGGAGAAATGTTTTCACAAATAAATGTAAAAAAGAAATATAATGAAAATATGTTGTTGGAAAAACGCGTCATTTTTGGCCTTGATTGTTGTCACGTCAAGATTCGTAGCTATGTTCTAAACAAATTTGAATGGTCAGGAACAAATAAACATGAATCGTGACGTACTAGAGGCGTGGCTAATGGAATGACCGTTTTTGCGGGAATTTAAATTACGAATGAAAAATGTTTTTTATGCTACTAATGAGCAACAATTTTTTTTTTTTACTGGACAGTATTTGATGGACCTTTCTTACTTTAAAAATGTTTTAAAAAATCAAATATTCTACTATCCCCACTAGTTGCACAGGGGACTCCTATCGAGATCAGTTTTTGTTACGAACATGGAGCATTGAAATATTTCCGTGCTAAACCATTTTTAATACAAATATTTTACGTCTACCCTGCCAGGGATCGAACCTTATAAACATGCATGAAGATTAAAAAATATGTACTTAGCGGATAGACAATTTACACAAATATTTAAATTTTCGACGCATTTTCTTTGAGTCGTAACGAACCGTGTTAGAAAATGGGAAACAGGTTGTGGTAGAAATCATTTGTGATCGGTGTCTGATCACCTCAGTCTATTTTCTTCTATATATTTTTAATGCGTATGTGTTTGTACTACTTCAATCATTTTTCCACCTGTCTGTCGGTGCTTTTAAAGCACATTTTATACGATATTTAACTTCTTGTAAAACTGTGCAGAATGGGCCAATTATCTACATCAATTACTCTAGACCGGATTTTACCGTCAATTGAAGTAAAGAGGCGCAAGTCGAGATACTACTTTCTTGCATTTCGCTGCGTTCGGCCAACACCTCCTAGACTCAAGACCTGAGCATTGGAAACAAAATGCCCGTCGTATCCAAAAATGTTGACGTTTATAAACGTCAAATGCGTTTTGTATTTTATTATTTTTATTTATTATACACGGTTTTTCAGGGCCAGACCGCGAATCTTTAGAGGAACATCCCTTATGGTAAGCTTTTAAAAAAATCATTTTTTTTTTCCTAAGTCATTTTAAAAAAAGATTTTTCTCAAAATGGAGAAAATCTTCAATTTCTCGAACTAGCATCCCTTCCGCAAACCCCTACCCCTCCCCGACAAAAAAAAATTGCTACAAAAACGTATTTGACCAAAAAAGCGATACGCACCAGACGCGGACAAAGGAAGCGGCTGGGTAGGAAAGGGGTAGGGGTTTGTGGAGGGACTGTTTGTCCGAAAAATTAAGGATTTACTACATTTTGAGAAAACATTTTAATTTTATTATGACTATTAGGAAAACAAAATTAGGATTTTTTTAAAGCTCACCATGAGAAATGTTCCTCAGAACTTTCGCGGTCTGGCCCTGAAAAACCGTGTATTTACGGCATACAAAACGTATGTTCAAAAAACTAAACAAAAATAACATAAATCTATGTATCAAAGACAAACAAATAAAAACTAATACCACTTTCGGATAAAGGGATTTTGAGTATTATGTAATTCAAATCTATAACCTACTTCCACTGTCTATTAAAACAATTAGGAACGAGAAAATATTCAAAAAGCCAATTAGAAAATGGATAGTGGAGCTGGGTAGAAATTAAATGGATTGTCTCATTCGCCCAAACCAATATTGAATTACCTGCTCCACAAACGTATAGTTTATGTTATGTTTTTGTTCTTTTATTGTGCGTTTTATAATATGATATAAATAATATAGGTTCACCGAAATTAAATATAAACATAAATACGTAGTATTAAAAACTGTCTTAACATTTTGTCATTTCTCTCTGTATATTATGACTTCTTTGTATATTCTCACATGCAAAAAAAAACAAGTATTCTAAAATGGGATCGACACGGGTGTCCCCCAGTGAGGTCACATTATTTTTATTATTGTTTATAATTTTTAAAAAAAAGTAAAAAAGAGCAGTATAATAAAAGTTTATTATGTATTTAGTTATTCGGCCTCGTGGTGAAATTGTTAGCACGTTTGCCTACCATGCAAGAGGCATCGGGTTCGATTCCCGACATGATTGATATGAAATATTTATTTAACGGGGTATTTTCACACCAGAATATTTCATACTCGCTGGACTGGTACCTGAAGCCTAATATTGATCATCTTACCTTCATGTTACAAAAATTATCAAGATACTCTGCCATTTGTGTAGCAATACAGTGCCTTATGCACCATTGGGTGCGGAAAGGTAGTGATGATGATATATTTAAAAACACGATCAGCATCCTGCTAACCCATGCCAATCCATCTCATCCCACAGTATTTTAGTGGTGAAGAGATCTGCGAAAAGCCAGAAGATTTATCCCAAAAAATTCTAAGTTGCGCTACAAATTGACTAATCTACACATTCTGGACATTGAAGCATAAAAAATAAAAATTGTTTTTAGAAAATTTGATAAACAGAAAATTTTGACTTCTGGTGACACAGTTGGATGAGGACCTTATCTCTGTTGCAATCAATGTATTTTAATGTTCCCAAGACTTATTTTATTTTATTTTATTCAGAAAACATACAATCATACATAATAAGTATAAAAAACAACAATTTTTTAACATAAAAGGACCAATTAAGTTTTCATAAATTATGCAAAAAATATAAACATTAAATGTGACAAAAAAATAAATAAATAAGAATATCAAGTGAGAAAAGAATAATTGTTAACATTTGCGTTTTCCATGGAGGTAATAAATTAAAATAAACAAAAATACCGAATGCACACTCCGAGCCATCAACGCACATATAAAACATACACAAACATATACATTACATGCGACACATATACATAACATAAACCACTCAAGATGCACATTCAGCAACTATCCCAAATAATCGACCCAACGAAGTAATTTTCTATATAAATGCAACGTGCAGTTAAAAATGTCTACATCAATACTGAGTCCATAATAATTTCTACAGGCACGTCTAATGAATGAATTCTAGCCATAATTGTTTTTACAAGTTGGTACTTAAAAAAGGGAATTTAATCTGGTATAGCGAAGAGGACAACGGAAACCAATATGTATGTAATATGTAATTATGTATTCCTTTCTTTAAAAATTTCTTCATCTCTGTAGTAATATCTGTATGCGAGAGGTAATCTATAGTATCTCTAAAAACCCAACTTTTCCGAAGAGATAAATTAATAATTTTTCATACTTAAAACATCTTGTATTTTTCAATGGGAGGCTTAAAAGTAAAATGGTTTTCTAAAATTTCATGATGCACATTACAAAAATACACATTTTAAAAATCTTTTAGAGTACTGTATGTTCTCTTACTGTCCGCAACCTCCAATTTGGCGTGGATTACTAAATTATCTTTGTCAAACATAAAAACCATCACACCGTTTCCCGTAAGGGTCAGCAGAGAGCATATAACGCCATAACACTCTGTCTTTGCATACGGATCTCGCTTCCTCTACATTCATCTTCTCATGTACGCACGCTGATTATTCCGACTTTGGAAATATTTCTTGAATTCGTTCATGCCATGTCTTTCTCGGTCTTCCTCTATTTTTGCATCCATCAACATTCGCATCGTAAATCTTAAAATAATGGACAGCGAAAGGAAGGCTTTTAAGCCGTTCTTTGCTGTTCATTCGCTCTACGCGTCCAAACCAACGCAAAAGTAGATACTACTCGTATGTTATGCTAAAGATGGTTCGGAAAAACAATCTGAGGTATTTTTACTACCTTAGAAATTATACAAAAAGTAAAAAAACGGTAAATAGAAAGCAAAATAAAAGAATAATAAAGATAAAACTCAGGATAGCAAAACACCGTCTATTGTTTATTGTGGATAACTTATATAGCGCCATTTTCGTAATAAAATACCTCAAGGGCGCTTTACATGGTGATTCTACTGTTAAGTTAATTTAATTGAAGCTTTAAATTTGTAATTTGATTAAAATAATTTATTTTGTTGTCACGTGCTACGGATTTATTCAAATGATTTAGAGAACAAGTGGGTTTTAAGTTTTTTCCGAAACATCACTTCACTTTCACAGCCTCGCACCTCTGCTGGGAGAGCATTCCATGCCATAGGGCCTGCGACCGCAAATGCGCGCTCACCAAATTTAGTGCGCTGTTTGCGTAGAGGTATAATAACTTTTCCTCTCGCCGTAGACGTAGCTGATCTAAGCGTGAGACGCCTGTCAGCTAGTTCATCTGGAATGCATAGTTCCCTTAGATATTCCGTAGCCGAGTTGTGCAGTGACTTATACATAAGCCAACAGAGTTTGTATTCGACCCTCTGTGGAAAACGTAGCCAGTGTAGTTCCCGAAGTAGTGGAGTGATATGACTGAACTTAGAGATTCCGAAAATAAGTCTCGCTGCGGCATTCAATACAGATTGTAGGCGAGTCATTTTGTTCATTGGTAGACCTGCATAGATACCATTACAATAATCGACTCTAGACACTACAAACGCATTTATTAATTGACGGGCGGCATCAACCGGCAAATTTTTGCGTATGCATTTAATTTGTCTCAGCTGGTAGAAGCATGAACTTATCGTTCTACTAATTTGAGCTAATAAAGATACCTCCGTATTGCAGTGGCGAATGGTGATTTTATGTACAGGTAAGCTATAAAAAATCTCTCCTCCTTTCCTTTTTCCTCTTTCCTCTTTTTTCCTTTTTCCCATTGAGTAATAGTTTTGATTTAAGGTAATTTATAAACAAATACGTTTATTTCTATTTTTATATACTTTCAGCTTTTTAATATTTTTTTTATTGAATATGTTCTGTAACTTGAATTATAAAAATAAAACTTTTATTTTATTGGTTGGTTGGAAGAAATTGCCATTTGGCAATAAGCCCGCCAATGTACAAATAACATTATGTACAAAAAGTTAAATAGATAAAAATAAAAAATAATATATTTTTAAAAAAAAACATATATTTGTACCTACATAGAAGGTACATAATATTATAATGCAAGTAATATATACTATACATTGATATTTTGTGTGTGATACATGATACAAAAACTCTCATCCATGAAATCAACTCAAACGACGTAACTTTGTGATATATTATATTAAAAAGATATAATATTCATTACTTTCATACATAACTCATTAAAAAATGAATAAAAAATAGCGCTATGAATTCAGTCGATATTAGGTATTCAATTGAAATGTCAACAGGCCGAATTGTTCTAGAAATTAATAGTGCTAAAAACGGCCGCGTCGAGCGCAATATGTCCTGCAATATGACGCATGAAAGTAATTATGGTCTTATATCAAAAGTACCATCTCAAAGAAAAACAGTCCTTAAGAAATAATGTTTGAAATACTGTTTTCCAAATCAAGAATCTTCAAATGATTTGTGTAATCTGCTAGTTTAATTTAGAAGAATAAACTCGCACTGGGGTTAAGACATTCAAAATATAGTATACTTATTTGTATGAAAAAATAAGCTGGAATAATCGGCCAGTTTCTTGGTTTACCGCAGGCGCTGGGCGCGCTTTATTAAAATTTATATTTATATTAGGCTAAAAATACGAATGGTGGAAATGATTGAAAATAAATGGTAATTATTTATTTGTTTTTCTGTAAATAAAGTTACAATAAAACATTACTATGGTTAGTCAAATATAATGGTAAGCTGCGCATAATTGCTTCTGTACACGGTTCGCCCCTGCCGTATTGTTACCAAAATACGTGGGCCATGTTCCACAAAAATACCTAGGATTGATGTTTGTGGAACTAGAGATTCTTGACACGGAATATAAATGGAACCCACTACACGGAATTCCCCGAAAGCTAATGACAGAAGAATGGGAGAAAGATTTAGCGGACAACGCTAAAGGGATAACAAGTTTAACAGACGAATTTTTCAACAAAGATGGAGAACATTGCATGGCATGAGAAACCAAAAAAATACTTGAAGACAGACAAGGAATAATCAGCGCGCGTACATGACGGTTTTATTAATTTATTTTATAGAAACATACGGTCAACAATTATTAAATTACATAATAAAGATAAATTTGTTGCAACAGAGAAAAAAAAAATTTTGAGAAGGGAATATGGCAGTCTAGGCATTTTCAGGACTTATGAACTGTCATTTTATTTATTTGACACTTTATATATGTACATATACAATAAATATACATATAAGGACGGGCATATTGCCTTAAGGCAATTTATTCCAACCTACCCAAACCGTTCAGTTTGAGAAAATTACAAGTAGGTACATGGACATATTGAATCATACAATTTTATACAAAAATCAAAAGCAAAGATTAACAAAAATAAATATATATATAAAAAAAAAATAACACTATACTATGAAGAGAGGAAAGGGGATGGGAAGGAAAGAAGAAGGATAAAGGAACAATTTAAATATTTAGATAGTGACATTTCAATCTTGACTTAAATGTAAATAATGAAGGGGCGTCTCTAACATTAGTGGGTAGATTATTCCACAATTGAGCGGCTACTACTGTGAAAGAGGAGGCAAAAAAATTAGAGCGATGACAGGGTATTAAAAGGGTCATTGGCTGGTTTTAGTGGCCACTTTACACACTGAGTAACATTCACCATTCTGCCTATGTTTTAACATCCACATTTCCTCAACTCTTCCATCTGTTGACTTTTGCGAAGTAAAAGAGCTGAAACCTTTATCATGTGGGTGAGATTCATCCGGCTGAACCATTTCACCTTGTGGCAACGCCTGAAAACAAATTTTCCTATTGTATATTTCTTCTTTTACCAGTTCATTAATTTAACAATGTTTTGAGTATGTCCAAATGTATGCAGACTGGCTGGATTTCCTCCCTAGGGAGTTATTTAGATCAATTTTTTTTATTAAATATATATTTTTGCTCCAAACATATTTTTTTTTTACTATTTCTTTTAATTTGTTTCTTGCTATGTATTTCGTTTTTACTACGTATTTTACTATGTTTTTCACTATATTTTTACTATTTCTAACTACCTTTATTTTTAACATATTACAACAGAGATGAAGAACATTTAAGAAAAGGTAATATAGAAGTCTAGGCATCTACAGGGCTTATGACCTGTCAATGGCTGGTTTAAGTGGCCACTTTACACACTGTGTAACATTCACCATTCTGCCTATATTTGAACCTCTATATTCCTTCAATTCTTTCATCTGTTGATGTTTGTGAAGTTAAAGATCTGAAACCTTTATTTTTGTTTCTATGTATTGATTACTGTTTTTTTATATATTTTTTCGACTGGCATAGAACGAGGTAAATAACCCTAGTAAGATAGTCAAAACAACTTTGTATAAATACATACATTTATATATATAATATGATAATAAATAAATAAAAAATACACCATATTATAAATTTTATTATATTATTACAAATTAAAACAATATTTTGAGTTTGTCCAAATTTCCAAATTTATGTAGACAAGGACTTGTCTACAAAAATTTGGACAAACTCAAATTATCGTTGATAAATTACCTGGTCCATGAAGAAGTATAGAAATTGAAAAAATAATATTTTCGGGCGTTGCCTAGTATGGTGAAATAATTTAATTAGATGAATCTCACCCGCATAAATATAGGTTTCAGCTCTTTAACTTCACAAACATCATCAGATGAAAGAATTGAAGGAATATAGATGTTCAAATATAGGCAGAATGGTGAATGTTACTCAGTGTGTAAAGTGGCCACTTAAACCAGCCATTGACAGGTCATAAGCCCTGTAGATGCCTAGACTTCTATATTACCTTCTCTTAAATGTTCTTCATCTCTGTTATAAAATGTTAAAACAAATTAAAACTATTATAATTACAAAAACCTTTTTTCCATTAGCCATAATTTGAGCAAACGTCTCACTTCTTTCTGTATTGAACCCAGTATTCCTCATATTGTTTGGTAACATGTTACATATTTTAGATACGCTGTATTGCAGAGTCCTTTTGCCAGATTTCTTATTATATCTAGTTTTATGGTAATAAACAGAAATCTTCAATTACAGCGGTCTTTTCGGGGCCGCTCCGGAACTAAACGTTCCCATTACGGACCTCCTAATTTTGCCTATTCTTGGACCGTGCTACTCCACCCCATCCTATTATTGCCTAGGTCCTGTGTATGTATTAAGCGTTTAATCGAAACTACGATTTAAATCAAATTTGCATAACTTTTCCTTGCATGGTTGAGCATGGCTGCTTCTTCGGGGAACCGAATGGAATCGGACGATACGCATCTTCAATTTTAATAATAACATAATTTTCCCATCCGCACCCAGTGGTGTATATTTGATTATATATATTTTTTTATATTATTTTTATTAATTATATCATATTAGTTGCAAAAACAATACTATATTGGGTTGAGGAATAAGTTCGTACTAGTCCATTTCCTCGATTATGATCGCTATCTTCATCTGTATATATCGAGACGGTATACTGAACTTCTGTTCTGTCTGTATCTTACCTAGGTATTTTATTTTTATTTATTTATTCATATTTTTCTCTTACAAACTATTAACAATAATAATAATAATGTGACCTGTTACCCGTGCCGAGGACACTTTAACTATATACTTTTTTGAAATGTTTCTACATTTGAGAATAGACAACTTAGTAAACATAGATAATCAACAAAATATTCAGACTGTTTTAAAAACTAGGTATATATCTACATCTATATTATGGCGGCCTCCGTGGTGTAGTGGTCAAGACGCGCACGGAAGGTTCCGGGTTCGATTCCCGGTGAGAACACAAAAAAATAAAATGTGATTTTACTCAAGCCTGGTTGTTCTGTAATGTAATTCACCACTGTAATTGGGCCTTCTGGCCTGTTGTAGTGCAAAAAAAAAAAATGAAAAAAAAATAATATATATTTATATTACAAAACGCACAATAAAAATTACAAAAACCTAACATAAGCTATATAGTGCAGCAGTTGATTCATCATGTTCAACGAGCATTTTTTGCTTGAATTGGGGCTCATTGGAGTTTATAATCGCTTTGAAGTGAGCACTTTTTATCACTGAAGCCTATTTAAAATATATAAATGATAACTATTTTAAATGTTAATGACGTAAGGAACGCGGACTAATTGTTGCGGTCATTCATTGGTTTGTTTTGATCATTTGATGTCAATATGGCAAGAAGGTAGAACATATCGAGGTAGATACAGATGGTACAGAAGTTTAGTATACCGTCTCGATATATACAGATGAAGATAGCGATCATAATTGAGGCATTGATCTATCTTTTTGATTGTTTAAATCTAGAAGGGCTTATTTATTTTATTTAAATAAATATTTAACACTTTATATACATTTACAATATTTATACATATAAGGGCGGGCATATTGCCTTAAGGCAATTTCTTCCTACCTACCCAAACCGTTCAGTTTGAGAAAATTACAAGTAGGTACATGGTTATATTGAATCTTACAATTTTATACAAAAAATAAAAGCAAAGATCAACAAAATAGAAATATACAAAAAAAATAACACTATACTATGAAGAGAGGAGAGGGGATGGGAAAGAAAGAAGAAGGATGAAGGAACAATTTAAATATTAAGATAGTGACATTTCAATCATGACTTAAATGTAAAAAAGAAGGGGCGTCTCTAACATTAGTGGGTAGATTATTCCACAATCGAGCGGCTACTACTGTGAAAGAGAAGGCAAGAAAATTAGAGCGGTGACAGGGTATTAAAAGGGTTCTCTCGTTACTAGAACGAAGAGATAGTCCGTGTTGTGAAAGAGGTTGGAAGAGCTCTCTCAGATAAACAGGCGAAGTGGGATTATTTAAAATATTGCGAAGAAGTGATAGAATGTGAATGTTTCTTCTATGCCTGATACTGAGCCAGTGTAGTTGCGTGCGATACTCGATTATGTGGTCAAATTTGCGAAGATCAAAGATATGATGAATACAAATATTCTACAATCGTTCTAACTTATCAAGTAATTCAGAGTTAGCATCCGGATAACATACATCCGCATAGTCAAGGAGTGGAAAAAGTAAGCTCTGGACTAATGTTTGCTTAACATTAATTGGCAAGAAATTCTGTAATCTTTTAAAGCTAGGGTTTCCTAGGACAGCGGTGCCCGTATTTTAACGGCCGTAGTGAACGGTGATGCAGTGGACAGCCGTCGTAACGTCGACTAGAGAGTGGTTTCCTAGGGAAACGGTGTTAAATAGTGTTGATAACACCGTTTTCCTAGGAAACCACACTCTAGTCGCGTTACGACGGCTGTCCACTGCATCACCGTTCACTACGGCCGTTAAAATACGGGCACCGCTGTCCTAGGAAACCCTAGCTTAAGTGAGTGCAAACTGCTATAAAGTTTACGACTTACTTCGCTAACCTGATCGTGCCACCTTAAATGCTTATAAATGATAATACCTAAGTTTTTGACTGATGTCATGAATGGAATTTCTGTACCATCTATTTTGAAAAGAGGAAGTGTGGAAAAATTCAATTTTGAATACATTTGTTTACTACCAACAAATACAATTTGGGTTTTCGTTGGATTTATGAGTAGTCCATGTTTTTTTATGAGTAGTCCATGTTAACATAAGGGCGGATTGTGTAAGAAAATTGGATTGCGAAGATTTAATGAATGATTTTACTGCGCTTATGTGTAGACGCGTAATCACGTTTTATGCCTTGTACAAGAATAAATCAGTACTAAATTAGATACAAAACAGTTTCCTTATTTTAAACCTATATATTCTATTAGTAGTAGTTGACCCTTGTACTTAAATTATGAGAGCAGAGAAAGGGGCGGTTGATACTACGCGGCCTAGGGTGGCTGAGACTGCAAATCCGCCACTGACTGGAAGGGAATGATGCTTTGGGAGATGCTCGAGAGAAACAAAACGGCCAGCAAGAAACTTTATATTGCCCAACTGCGCCGCGTAAATGAGGCAATTCAGCTGAAGAGACCCGATCGACAAGGCCACAACATTCTTCTTCACAACAACGCCAGCCCCCATGTTGCACAAGACGTCAAAGCCGCACTCCAAGAGCTCGAGTGGGAGGTTCTTCAGCATCCGCCATACTCTCCGGATCTGGCGCCAAGCGATTACCACCTGTTCTGCTTAATCGAACCAAATGAGGGGCATTACTTTCAACTACGAAGAGGACCTCAAAAACTGGCTTAACAACTTCTTCGATACCAGGCTGGGTGGTTTTTAGCGGAACGGGATCAACTAACTGGTCGAGAGGTGGGGAGCAGGTCGTTAACAGCAACGGCGAATATATTATTGATTAATTTATGCATTTTTTAATTTTTATTTTATTTTACAAATACAGGAGTTACTAGATACTCCACCCTGATGCTGCAAAAAAATAATTAATACAACCTTCGGTCAAAGAGGATTGGCCTACTACTCGGTTAAAGTGTCTACTTCCATTATCCATAAGGAGAAATATAGTCCTTAAAATGTAACATGATTAGAATGACAGTTGTCAGAAAACGTGACGACATAACTTTGTAGTAACGTCAAAGGATTTATTTATATTGTCACACGAAAAGTCATTTGTATCTGGCGTGTTCAATTATTTTTTCATTACAATGCTTGAAACATAAATCAACATAAATATATCAAATCAGCTTTAAAACTAAAAAAAAAAACTAAAATAAACCTAATTATTAACGACGTTCTTACAAGGTTACATCATTTTGCAAAAAACTTTAGAGATGGGACAAATTGGTCGAATAAAAAAATTATTCGTTTGATGTTGTTCATGAAAAAAGTACAAATGTCTCATTTTTTGGTGAACAATTGTGTTAAACAGACTATAATAGGCTTGTTTTTTCGTTTTTTATATCAATTTTCGGAAACAAGAGTTTCATGATTGCAAAATCGATTTGATCAGTAATTAGTAATTTCCCATCACTAATGAAATTAGTTTGACAGCTGTCATTCTAATCAAGCTATATTTTAAGGACTATAGTAAGTACTCACAGTATAAAATTGCTATTAAGAAATGGATAGTGGAGGTGGGTTGCACACGGATCGATGAGAAATTTGGTCTATTGGTCTATATAAATTGGTTATGTTTTTTATTATTATTTTAGTTTATATTGTTTATTATGTTAATGATAATTAGGTTAACTAGATTTTTTTTTAATTATTATTATTATGTTAAATTTGTTAAATAACTAATTTAAGGCATGTTTCACATTTTGTAAGATGTTTCCCTCATCACGGGACAGCCCAGTGAGGGAACATTATTCTGTATAAAAAAAAGAAAACAAACAAGTAAAAGTATAAATGAATAAACATGTTTTTTTTATTGTATTTTTAGTTGACATAAAAACTATCAAGAAGCTGTAAAAGTGAGAAAAATTTGCAAAGATATCAAAAAACATTTTGATAAACAATTAAAATACTAACACATGAAAAAAACACAGATTAAAGGTTCAAAGCAGCTAGGTGCATAAAATTAAAATATAAAATAAACAGAATTTTAACTTCTATTTGATATTGAAAACATACATTGTTTTTTAAATTTTACCGGACTCACCTTAAAGACATCGATGTTGTTAGCACATTGGTTCGCAAGTACACGCATTTTACTTCAATTAAACGCTACTGACGAATTTTATTTTTGCTGTTTTAATTATTTAATTATGCGCTGTAATTAGGCGATGATGTACCGTAGTAGAATATAGTATTGCACCAGGCACTCGCACAATAATAAAATTTATTAGTTCACAACAATCCAACATTAGAGTTATTATTTTTTTTTAAAAAAGGAAGTCATTTCATTTTTGTCTGTTTTCAAATAATCATTTAAGTATGTGTAATTTATATATTCAGTCGAATTATTTTTTTAAGATTAGATTTTTTTTTATAAAAAAATAAATTTGGCGGTCTTATGATTTATCCTAATATTTTATTTTTTAGAGCCATTTTATTTAAGTCGTAACAAAAAGGGAAACAAGACTAGACCGACTATTTTGAACCGGGTTGTGGTCCCGTGGTAGTATTGTGGACTCATGGGCCGAAGGTCCGGGGTTCGAATCCCACTCTACTACAACTCGATTTCCATTTTTTCAACACAAGTTATTAACGACTTTTAGAAAATGGTCTGAAAATTTAAATATTTTAGTAAATAATAAGAACTCAAGTATTTCTCTTATTTAAAAAAAATGTCCTAGAAAATAGTCCTTACAAGTTCTATAGTCCTTAAAATTTAGCTTGATTAAAATGACAGCTGCCAAACTAATGTCAATAATAGGAAATTACTGATCACTGATCATGTACCGATCAAATCGAATTCATAATTTTTTTCATTCAAACATGAAACTCTTTTTCCGAAAATTGATATAAAAACGCAAAAATAAGCCTATTATAATGTGTTTAAGACAATTATTCACTAAAAAATAAGACTAAACTAAGATTAAACCAGCCATTGACAGGTCATAAGCCCTGTAGATGCCTAGACTTCTATATTACCTTCGCTTAAATGTTCTTCATCTCTGTTGTAAAATGTTAATATAAACAGCTCCCCAGGGAGTTGAATCCAGTCCTTGTCTACAAAAATTTGGACAAACTCAAAATATCGTTGATAAATTACCTGGTCCATGAAGAAGTATAGAAATTGAAAAAATAATATTTTCAGGCGTTGCTTAGTATGTAGGTGAAATAATTCAATTAGATGAATCTCACCCGTATAAATAAAGGTTTTAGCTCTTTAACTTCACAAACATCAACAGATGAAAGAATTGAAGGAATATAGATGTTCAAATATAGGCAGAATGGTGAATGTTACACAGTGTGTAAAGTGGCCACTTAAACCAGCCATTGACAGGTCATAAGCCCTGTAGATGCCTAGACTTCTATATTACCTTCTCTTAAGTGTTCTTCATCTCTGTTGTAAAATGTTAAAAAATAAGACATTCATACTTTTTTCATTAACAACATCAAATTAATTATTTTTTTATTCGATCAATTTACATTGATCAATTTGTCCCATCTCAATGTTTTTGCAAAATGATGTAACCTTGTAAAAACGTCGTTAATAATTAGGTTTATTTTAGTTTTCTTTTAGTTGCTGATTTTATATAACTATGTTGATTTATATGTCAAGCATTATATTTTTTAAAAAAATTAACAAACCAGATACGAATGATTTTTCGTGTGTCAATATAAATCACTTCTTAGACGTTACTACAAAGTTATGTCGTCACTTTTGTTGACAACTCTCATTCTAATCAAGCTAAATTTGTAGGACTATAGTAGAGGGGTGTTCGAAACTCGGACTTCCTGATGCGGAGTCCGCGACACTACCCACGGGACCGCAACCCGTCTCTTCACCAAAACCAACAGAAGAAAGAGTTGAAACAGTTTGAATGTTTAAATGTAGGCAAAAATAAGTAATATAAATGACGAGACTTTTTAGACTAGACAGTTAGAGTGACTAGGCTAGTTCAACTTTATCACTGCAACAATCATATCTCAATATATTCTAGCAATTCAGTACTGAATCGTCTAATATGGCTGGGTAATAAACATTCGGATTTAGGTGACATATTTTTATTGAAATTTCCAGCTTATAAACAAGTACTTGTAAAACATTTTAGTGTGGAATCAATATTTTAATTATGTTCTTTCTAAGTAAACATTGAAAAATTTGTTACTTTATATACTCCACTGTAAATACTTATGTATGTATGTAATGTAAAAGGTACTTGTACCGTTAATTCTTGAAAAAAAAAATATATTAACGTCTTAAAATTACTCTCCGTCTCTACCATAATACATATAAATATTTTTGTAATAGGTTTGTTAACAATTTTTTACAGTTAGATCTCTCCGTAGCACTATTTAGCGAATCGGCTATCTCTAAATTCCCCACATAAAATTTGCAATATAATCATTCTGTCTCGATTATGGAGGGCTATTGGTTCGCAAGTCACATGCACATTATCGTAATTTAGTTACAAGTTAAGACACATCGTCGGCTCCGGGTAAAAACATGGTAACTCCTGTTTTTCAAATGTAATGTTATTAATATTCAAAGCATTAACTTTGTGGTCAAACATTTTACTAAATGTTATTAAATATTTGTATGAAACGAAGAAGAAAAGAAAAAGAAGAAGATTTTTTTTAAAAATATTTTTACATTTGAGAATAAACAAAGAAGACTAACTTAATAAACAGAGATAATTAACAAAATGTTGAGACAGTTTTAAACACTACATATTCTTTGTATATTCTCACATGTAAAAATATTTTTTTAAAGTATATTGTTAAGTGCCACGGGTAACCCCAGTGAGGTCACATTCTTTTTATTAGTAATTATTGTTTATAATGTGAAAGATTTTTTTTTTATAAAATGCACCTAAACTTAAGAATTCATTTAGTTTTATATACATTATCCTCACACAGTATAATATTTACCAGTCTGAAGATGCTCATTTTAGGGTGAAAGCCCTAATTGGTCAAATAAATAAATGGAAGCGTACCAAGTATTTTGAATTGGTAACTTATAAAAAAATATAAGTTATAACAATAATTTTAAGTTGCTAGAGATCCACACGTCCATGCGCTTTGTAGCTGCAAGACGATTGGTAATCTTGCTTCAATATGTAAATGATATCAGCCATAAAATACTTGATTTTGTAAATGGGGTCCAGAATTTCAACAGTCCATGCGCTCAGTAGCTGCAAGACTTGTTATAATTGAACTGGTATTTATTATATTTAACGATTTAAAAAAAAAAAACATTTTCACTGTAACACTAAACTTCACTATCAAATTAAAATATAATGTAAATGGGGGCTATATTACTTAGCTTCCATGCGCTTTGTAGCTGCAAAACGTGCTGTAATCTAGCTCCCATCTGTTATAATTCAAATATATCATAATTGGAAAGGAGCAACTAGAATCCCATGAGTCTACGCGCTCTGTAGCTGCAAGATGTGCTGGGATATTTATTTACTGTACAGCGCCCTTGAGGTGATTTTCGAGAAAGTGGCGCTATGTAAATTATCCAACTAAAAAAATATTTTATTATATTAATGGAATTCCATCAAGAATTGAAAATAAAAAACTTGAATCAAATTTTAATAGAGTTTTCTTGGTTACAACGGGTATATCTCGAGATAGTGAATTAAATAGTCTGAGTATACCAACTAGTAATGTTCATTCGCCGTTCTTAATTGTTTTTGCAAGTACTGTCGTATTTTAAGTTGAGTCGTTCTTCCTCAAATCATGCGGTATGTGAATATGTTTTTTGTACGCAATTTAATATGCGGTACGCACACATACATCGTTATTTGGATTAATCGCCTTTATTAGTGATCGAAGCCGGCCGATTATTATAGGCCTGTTTTATTTATGGTCAGGCCATAGACTGGATGTAGACATGCACGCACACAAACATAATTTACCGTCATATTTACCCACACATCCACGCGACAAATGTAAGACGTAACAACAACCATATTAAACCATAAAAAAACTCTTCATAATTTACGAGTATCTTAAAAATAATGCATTGATTGATTTGGTGTTTATTTTGTAGAACTCCATATTTAAACTTATAATATTATAAATCAAACACTGATTTGAGTCTATTGAACACTTTATTTTATTTTTACAAATATAAAAAAATATAAAAACAAAAAATAATAAATGAAAAAACTAACCTAATATCTTCACCACTATTAAACATATTTAAATAGACGGTAATTCTTCACTTTGTCCCTTTATGTACACGCTTACATGACGCGTTATTAATAAATTATATGCGTTAAAAAAAATGTTACAATTGCATTTATATATTTTGATAAGAAATTCTTAAAAATAGAAATATTGTAAAACAATACATTTACGTTTATGTAATTTTTTTCATAATATTTCTTTTTTTTTTGAATTAACGGTACAAGTACCTTTTACATTACATACATACATAAGTAGTTACAGTGTACAGTAACAACTTTTTCAATGCTTACTTAGAAAGAACATAATTAAAATATTGATTCCACACTAAAATGTTTTACAAGTAATTGTTTATAAGCTGGAAATTTCAATGAAAATATGTCACCTAAATCCGAATGTTTATTACCCAGCGCATGTAGACGATTCAGTACTTAATTGCTAGAATATATTGAGATATGATTGTTGCAGTGATAAAGTTGAACTAGCCTAGTCACTCTAACTGGTACTTTAAAACCAATGAGGGCCAAAATTTCAGGGCTGTCCAATACTAAATTAACGATTTTAAATAGAACTAATAAATCATTAATAGTTCTCCTGTCCCTTAATTTAATCAAATTTAATATATTTAATAAATAATCATAGTTACGAAATTCATTACGTATTCCTAATTTAAAATTAACATATCTCAAAAACTTATTCTGAACTCTTTCTATGGTAATTTGGTGAGAGGCATAATAACGGCTCCATATTGTAGAATTATACTCAAAGATGCTTCTCACCAAGGAGGTGTATAAATTTTTTAAAGTGTTTATATTTTTAAAGTCCTTAGTGATGCGCAAAATAAACCCAAGCTTCTTCAAAGATCTACTACTAATATCATCAATGTGACTGATAAAAGACAATTTCTGATCAAAAATCACACCCAAATCCCGCATTTCAGTAACTGAATTCAATGCAGTGTTACCGATTGAGTAGCCAAATAAAATAGGATTTTTTATCCTGAAAAATCTCATGATATGGCATTTTTTTATATGCAATTGAAGGTTGTTAATAGAACACCATACAGATAACTTATCTAAATTATTTTGCAATATAGCACAATCATCAACATTGTTAATAGTCCTAAAAATCTTCATGTCATCTGCAAACAATAATACTTCGACTCCTTCAAATATGTCAACTATATCATTTATAAATATTAAAAACAATAATGGGCCCAGGTGCGATCCCCGTGGAACCCCGCTAGTAGCAAAAAAAGGATTTGCCAAAGTACCACAAATTTTTACTGTAAGTGATCTCTCAGTCAAATATTTTTTAAACCAACACAGTATTGGACTACTTACACCAAACATTGATAATTTTTGTATGAGAATCTTATGATCCACCTTATCAAATGCCTTACTGAAATCTGTATATACAGAATCAAATAAAATTAAGTTAGAGAGAGTCGATTTTGACGACATGAAGCCATGTTGGGCAGAACTTATGATATTATTTACATTATGTGATATTTTATATAAAACATTTTTTTCAAAAGTTTAGGGATAGCTGATTGCATACAAATAGATCGATAATTAGTAACATCAGTCCGATCACCCTTTTTAAATATGGGGGTAATGTAACCAGATTTCCAAAATTTTGGAAATATTCCTTCAGAAAGTGACTTATTGAAAATTAAATAAAGTGGGAAAGTAAGGCAATCAACACAGTTCCTTAAGAATATTGAAGGAATTTTATCTGGACCATAATTGCATTTAGATTCTAGTTGGTTAATACTCCTCTTTATATCAGACATTTCAACGTAAATACAATATTTCAATAATGTTTAAAAATTAAAAAGAACAGCAACCTGATATAATACTATTGATATATTTTCGACAACAATTATCTGAAGTTATAAAACTATAAAGCTTCATTAATTATCTCACAATACATACATGTATCTCAATAAATACTTACTTTGTTATATTTTTTCCGAAATTCAAATATAAATACCTGAATTCCCTATTACCTATTAAACACTTGCCTTGCCCTTAACCATTGGTTTTTCCCTCAATTATGATTAATGTACATGCTATGTTCATAAGATTATTCTTATTTTCTACCCAAGTACCTTCAATTATATAACTATATAAGGACATTCAATCCATCTAATCTTCACATTCGTTTGAAAATGCCCTAACAAGGCGAAACAATTGTCACGAAATTTTTGTTTTTATATTTTTAAATATTTTTTCAGTATACTCAAATCAGTGTTTGATTTCTTAAATTATAAGTTTAAAAATGAACTACTGAGCTCAATAAAATTAAATATCCCAACTAGAAACCTCAGACAAAACTTACTCTCTCATACCGATAACCACAGAACTAACGATGGTTTTCATTCACTTATGCTCAGAATTCTTAGGTCTGCCAACAAACATACCAGTCTTGATTTCTTTGATAACAAGTTATCTTCTTTCAAACGATCACTGAATCAAATTAAATTATAAACACCTCTCTCCCGCTTCCACTCCACTAAGTCTACTATATACCATTGTGTCTTTCTACTTTCCTTTATATTAATTTTCTATGTATAAATATGTCCCTAAAAATGCCCATTAGGCGTACAGATAAATATAAATAAATATGATTATACAAGTATTATACAAACAGACTGAATCTCTGCTTTATCAGTTATTGTTGCAGTCAGTTGTACCCACTTCCTATGTACAACTGAATGAGTATGAACCTATCTAGGTAGCAAGTATGACTGCTTGTGTATATAATGTTTCAGGGGTCTGAAACTAATTATTTTATTTATTATATCTTAAAATTAAAGAAAATACACATTAAAAATAGAAATAAAAAAATGTATAAAAAATAAATACAATGCACGTATCTCGACATTTGCACAGTATATCATGCAAAGCTTTATCACACGTTTGCCTTAGAGATCGCATTGATTTCTTATTTAAATTTATTTATTTATTATATTAAAAATGTTTCTTCTCTGTTTTCAGGTAAGGACTATTTGATAAAGTAACGCCCTACCCTATTAAGCTCAAAATATGCACTTGGTATGTATTCATTTATAATTAACTACATAGATAGATAAATTAACAATCAAATTAGTTTTTTTGAAAGAAAAAAAAGATTAACAAGTTACAACAGAGATGAAGGATATTTTAGAGAAGCTCATCTGAAAGTCTAGGTATTTACAGGAGACCTGTCATTGGCTTGGTTTAAGTAGCCACTTTACACATTGTGTAACATTCACAATTTTGCCTACGTTTGAATATCCATATTTCTTTGATTCTTCCATCTATTCACTTACGTGAAGTTAAAGAGCTGAAACCTTTATTGTTCTGAAGATATTAATCTGATCGAATTATTTCACATACTAGGCAACGCCAGAAAACAATTTTCCAATTTTTATACTTCTTCTTGGACCAGTTGGTTTTATTACAATATTTTAAGTTTGTCCAAATGTTTGTAGACAAAAGGTCGAATTTCACCCCTAGGGAGTCGTTAAGATTAACAAATCAAAAAAGAGATGGGGAACATTTAAGAGAAGGGAAACATCATTATACTTACAGAAGAATATTTTTATTTAATGTAATGAACAAAGAAAATAAAAAGTATAGTCAGGAATACAATATATTTAAGAAAGAAGTGAAAAGTTCCATTTATAAAGTTTATATAGTTTTATACATTTATAAGTGAGTCTTCTTTGTTTATTCTCAAATGTAATAAAAAAAAAACTAAATTGTTAAGTGTCCTCGGCACGGGAAACCCCAGTGAGGTCACATTATTTTTATTTTTAATTATAGTTTGTAAGCGAAAAAATATGAATAAATAAATAAAAAATTCTTCTTTATGTAGCACTGATTAAAAACACTGTTTATTTTTATTTTTTGTAATGGATATATGTTATCCTAAAAACATAAATAAATAAAATTAAGTAAACTATTGTAAGACGTCACTCCTCATTATGTACACAAGAATTGTTTATTTCTTTTACGTAATGGAAAACGTTAATGTTAATACATGTATTTAATTCATGTATTTAATTCATGTATTTTTTTTTAATTTGGTAGTAATATTTTATTTTTATTTGTTATCTGAATAAAAAACGTTTAGAGTTGAAAAACGAATTAGTGTTTTTCAACTAAGCACCAATAATCGCCCCACGTACATAAGTAGCAACCCACTCTATGAGAATCCGGACAATGGAAAATTTAAGTTCATAATGGCAAAGAATTCTACGGTTTATTTCTAAGTACCGGGAATGAGGACAATGATACAATAAGTATCGTAGGTAGAAAACGAAAAAATATGCAAAAAATGTATCGAAAGCTTTGAGGATTACGGCCCTAAGTAAGAGTAACAGGGAAGTCCAACCGTAATGAATATTCATTTATTTTAAATTTTATATTTGAAGCACTAACTTTGTGGTTATTCATTATAATAAAATAAATAAAACAACTTTGATTTTCACCGTTTTTTTTTTACCCACCGACCGGTTTTAAAGCTAAACAAGCTTCTTTCTCAGGGTTTACCTAACTAATGAAGTAAACTAATAAATACATAATATTTCAAATGTCTGCCTTCTAATAACACACAAAATGATAAATCAAACCGCTCATACATGCGTTTGTGTAATATTCATGTAAGAAAGTGAATTGAACAGGAATGTAGCGTCTCATAAAACGAAATAATACGGACTAAAATGAACACCAAGTCGTTGGAACAAAAGGCATAATAGTACTACACACAAGCGTTTCCAGAAATTATCTAGCAGCCAGCGAGCCACATGGCGACGGTATCTACCTACTTTCTACAAAAGCTTCTCTTCGGACATCTATCTCCCTTTGTTAACCATGGAGTTGAAACAGTGTTTGATTTATTTAGTTTTTTATTGCTTACTTCTTGGCATGAACACTTGACCAATTTACTACTATGCTCTATTTTTTATAAATTTATTGATATTGTTTTAACTTTGCTGGAATTCCACTCGTCCATGCGCTTTGTAGCTGCACGATTATTGGTTATCTAGCTTTCATATATCAACTTTAAAATACCTAAATTTTGTAAATGGGGTCTAGAATTCCAATCGTCTATGCGCTTAGTAGCTGCAAGACGTGTTGTACTCTTACTCCTTTTTATTATTCATATTTTTATTTTTTTTTAAATATCATTAATACACTAAATTTATTTGTCAATTTTTAAAATGTGTAAATGGGGGCTAAATTGTCTATGCGCTCTGTAGCTGCAAGACGTACTGGGATATTTATTAATTGTACAGCGCCCTTGAGGTGATTTTCACAAAAATGGCGCTATATAAATTATCCAACCTTAATATATATATATATATATATAATGAATTCTTTCCTATTTTATTTTATCTTATCAGTATGCTGCCAATGAAACAAATAAATCAAGTCTTTTTTATTGAAAGGATGGTAATTGAGATGGATACGTTCGAAACTAGACAAGAGTGCACTAAAATAAATATTGTTTATTTGGTAATTTATATTTTTTTTCTTATTTTGAATCGCTTTTTTAATTTCCAAGATGCCTAGATGTCTAGTTTTAAATTTTAATACAAATCTATTTTTATACATCTAGTAAATGTTATGACTGTAACCCTTTAACAATAGAGACTCGTTCTTGTGCTTGGAGGGAGAGTGACATTTCACTGTTATAGTTATTTATTAATTAGAATTTATATAATTTCGAATAAACGAGTGCACGAGGAAAAAAACTTGCAGGATAGGAAAAAAAACATTAATAATAATTGAAATATAATGCAGTTTTTACACGTGTTCAAAAAAAATATTTTAAATTACTTTGAATTTATTTATTGATATATTCGTTTTAATAGTTTTTTTTTCCACAAAAACAAAGAGAAGTTCTAAAAATCATGTGACCTCACCCATGCCGAGGACACTTAACAATATACTTTTTTTACTTTGTAATGGTTTTAATGGACAGTGGAAGTAGGTTATAGATTTTATTTGCATAATATTCAAAATCTCTTTGTTCGATAGTGGTATTAGTTTGTATTTGTTTAAGTTGTCTTTGTGTTGAGAATCTAGTGGTTATATTATGCGACAATGCGCGCAAAATGTTGGGATTTTTTCTCCGAACAGCTAAGGTGCTCTTGAATACTTGTGTTCTAAGGCTTCTTTATAACTCATTGGTGCGAAGCAGACTTGAGTGTGGATCTCTGATCTGGGCACGCTACGAATTGAAGTACTCTCTTATGCTGGAGATGGTTCAGAAGAAATTTCTGAGGTATCTTTACTTAAGGGAGTGCGGATATTATCCGTGGTTGTACCCGTCTGACTTCATACTGGGAATGCTTGGCTACAATAGTTTGGAGAAAAGAAGAAATGCATACTTGCCTATGTATTTTTTTCCGATTGATCCGTGGTATTACGATCGACATAGGTGTAACGGAGAGTATTTTTCTTTATGTTCCTAATGACTACCTTAGACATAGACAGCTTAAGCTGTTTTATCTTCCTGCTTGCCGATGTTAATTCCAGTAGGAAGAGCAATGTCTTTACTCAACCGTATCTCTTCGGATATTGACATCTTTCATATAAGTGAAAAAAAGTTCAGAGAGGATAGCATTCTTTCTCTATAATTGCTGGGTATTTTTATTTTACCATTTTTGTATATTTAAATTTTAGTATTAATTTTGTCGTTTTATGTATGCATTGAACTGTTTTGCAATGTACATAAACGTTTATAAAATAAATTAATTGAAATTGAAATAAATATTATTTGTATGTGCTGTATTTTCGAGTTTATGTATTTCATTGCATTGACAATACTAAAACTAATATTTGAAAGAGACTGAGCGGTGCATTCGAATCACCCTTGGCAAATAATATTTGTCGCAAGAGGCAACATTAGCAGTCCACAATGGAGTCCTGGTGCCGACCCTGGTGTATGGGAGCAAAATATGAACTTGGAATAACAGGGATGAAAGTAGACTGGATGGAGAAAAACTATGTAAGATCAATGCACAAATGTCGAGATCCGTACATTATGCAAGGCTGAGATTATCGACAAAATCCAGAAAGGAGCTCTGCGTTGGTTTGGACATGTAGAGCGAATGGACAGGGAAAGGACGGCTAAAAAGATATACAATGCGAGTGTTGATGAATGCAGTAAACGAGAAAGACGTGACATGACCAAATCCAACAAATATTTAAAGATCTTTTTTCGGAAAACCAGCCTTGGTTATTGTCAAAAGTCATTTCAAAATCATGTTCAAGCGAGCATTTTTGCTTGAATTGGGATGAATTGGAGTTTATAAACGCTTTGAAGTGGGTACTTTTTATCACAAAAGCCTATTCAAAATATAAATGAGAACTATTTTTAATTTTTCTGAAGTAAGGAACGCAGACTTAATTTTCGGTGTCATTTATTGATTGCATGACAAATCGGTAGAACGTACCGAGGTAGATATATACAGTACAGAAATTAAGTGCACCGTCTCGATATGTACAGATTAAGATAGCGTTCGTAATTGCGGCACTGGTGATCTTAAATGAATTCCTAAAGTTTATTTCATTTACCAAGCATGGACAATCTATAACATTGCTCACAATATTATTTAATAAAAGCGAGGATATATGCAAATTTTATAAAAACAAATCATAAGATATCTTTCATAGGGATTAATCCATCTTATTATTTTTATTATGGATAACTTATACAGCGCTATTTTCGTGATATAATACCTCAAGAGTGCTTTACAAAATGATTATATAAAGATAAAAATCTAATTTTAACTTTTTAATTTAAGAAAAACAATGTACTTTGTCACTTATGCTCTTTAAGAACGTGAAATACATTTTTCCAATATGGAAATATCACGTTTTTTATTTACGTTTTTAATGTAATAAAAGTCTAAAATGCTGTCCAGTAAAATAAAAATTATTTTTCTAATTATTAATAGCATAATTTTTTTTTTTTAATTTGTAATTTTGAATTCCCGCAAAAATGGTCATTCCATTGGCCACGCCCCTAATACGTCACGAGTCACGATTCATGTTTATTTGTTCCAGGCGATAGAAATTTGTTAAGAACACTATCACAAATTTCGAGATCACAACAACCAAGGCCAAACACGTCACGTTTTTCTAGCAACGAATTTTTAATTAATTTATTTTTTGCATTTATAAATGAAAACATTTCTCCACAATATCCTTATTGATTTTGAAAATACAATTAATTACTCTAAATCCATTTCATATATTTTTATCGGTATTTATAGTCTGTAATATTTTCCTATTGTTGAACGTTTGTTGTATTAGAATAATTTAAAAATTGCATTTCTTTATTTCTGGCCGCAGATTAAACACATCTGGATAATGAACAACATTCATTTTTAAACCTACCCTCTTTTACAAGAACTCTTTTCAAATGGCGCGGGAAAGAGACGAAAATATTAGCATTGTACAATACGTACCCTTCATCCCTCCCGCTGATGTTTCAACAATAAAAATGTATTGATTTCTGACAATTTTATGTATTTGTTTATGAAAAGACATGTTATTCTAATTTTTTTCAATTTATAATGATAAAGCGTATTCATTTTTATGACACTTTGTCATTTTTTTGATCTGGGGGATGACCGTGATCCTAACCTTAAACTAACTTCGTATTCCTTCACTGCGGTGATGATTGGTGGCAAAAACTTCAGGTTGTGCAAAAGAATACTCCTGAAGCTCAATCACAAATAACTATCGACGTGCTAATAAGCGACGTGATAACAATTTCTCACGATAGTTGTTTATCGTATTCGCGATCACAATGGAACATCCGTGAACACCTAAAATTAAATGGCAAAATATTTACGTTTCGCGACGTATAATCCTGCCGCGCAATCACATATTTGAATTGCACCGGTGTAAATATAGAAAATTTTCCAAAACTGCTATTTTTATTTATTGATTTATTATTATTTATCATGGTATTTATTGCATTTAGCCGGCGGTTGGCAAGCGAAATGTCAAGAAAAGCAGTCGCCATAGGAATTGTAATTTAATTTTAACTTTTTTGTTTTAGATACTCCTTCAAATGCAATATATTGTATTCTTTTTTATGGTAAACGCCATTTTTTGCCAGTGAACTGTATTTATTTACGAGGAAAATAAAAAACAAACCGACACGAGCGTTGACTTGAGCGTTGACTTGACTTAGAGATTACTCACGCGTTGACTTATGACTGCGATAACTTAAGCATGTTCATTATTTTTCAGTGTGATCGCTCAAATGCTTAACATGTTTTTAAGCACGTCGATAGTTATTTGTGATTGAGCTACTGACGGCCTCCGCAGTGCAACGAAACTGTAGGTCGTGGGTTCGATCCTCACTTTGGACAAAGACAAGAAGAGTTTTCCTTCTTCGTCTTAACAATAAATCAGTTGTTTAAAAGAAAAAAAAAATACCGTACAGGTGTACATTTTAAAATGTCGGCCTTGTCAGCGCGTTTGCCTACCTTGCAAGAGGTCTCGGGTTCGATTCCCGACATGATTGACATGAAATATTTATTTAAAAAGGCGATTTTATACAAAATTATTTTATACTCTCCTGGACTTGAACCTTAAGCGTAAGACTCTAATTTTTTTGCTTCCTCATTCACAGTATAAACTGACTATGGAATAATCTACTCAGTATTGTCAGAGACGCCCCTTCTTTATTTACATTCAAATCTCGTATGAAATTTCACTTCCTGAATATTAAAGTTTTTCATTTTTCCTCCCTCTTTCCTTCCCTCTTTACCCTCTCTTCTCTTCATAGTATAGTGTAGATATTAAGTCATTTTTTACTTTTAAAAAAAAAAAATATATTTTGTTCCATAAATATTTTTTTTAAATAAATAATTCACGTTTTCACACCTTTAATAACTATCCTACCATTTTACTTTGTAGAATCCGAAGTTTATCTCGTAGATTGATTACCAAAAGGTACCACATCCCACCATAGATACTTGCACCTTTGTTTACCTGGACTCGGTAACCGACACTTGCACCATTGTTCACCTGAACCGCGCATACCGGGCGAGTTCAGGTTAACACCGGCCCTCCACACAATAGGGCCGGTGCGCGGCGCTGCGCTGGTGACGTGACAAAATAGATGACGTAGAAATGTACACCTGAAAAGTGGTGACGTCAAGTACACTGTAAACTGCGCTAATTAAAATTTCATTTAATTCATTTTAATTCAAAGAGACGAGTGCTCTAATTTTTCGTTATGTCGACAATGCTTGGGCACACTGTTTCTAGCATGTTTTATTTTATTTATTTATTTTATTGGGTAAACAAACAGTATGTACCTAAATATTGACAATTTCTTTGTATACTAGTGTAAGACACTCATACACACACCGAAAAATTGTTTACACTTAATACAATAATTTAAATTATGTTCAATATAATAAATGTAAAAGAAACTAAATTAAAAAATATGTATATAATAATAATAAAGTTAAATGTCTACTTCTCTCAAAATTTCTGTAATTTTTTACCTAAATTTGCATACATTGTCACAAAAAATATCAGCCTCGGTAAATATGTATATTGTAATATTGTTCTTATATTCTAAGTATTGCATCAACAATATTTTGAGTTTGTCCAAATTTTTGTAGACAAGAGCTGGATTTAACTCCCTGGGGAGCTGTTAGCATTAACATATTACAACAGAGATGAATAACATCCAAATATTGTTGATAAATCCACCTGATCCATGAAGAAGTATAGACATTGAAAAAATAAAATTTTCAGGCGTTGTCTAGTATGTAGGTGATATAATTCAATCAGATGAATCTCACTCGCATAAATAAAGGTTTCAGCTCTTTAACTTCACAAACTTCAACAGATGAAAGAATTAAAGTAATATAGATGTTCAAATATGGGCAGAATGGTGAATGTTACACAGTGTGTAAAGTGGCCACTTATACCAGCCAATGACAGGTCTTAAGCCTTGTAGATGCCTAGACTTCTTTATTACCTTCTCTTAAATGTTCTTCATCTCTGTTGTAATATGCTAGGTATTGTAGATTGTTTCAAATAGTTTGTTGACGCGTTTTCTGTGTAAAACAGAAGATTTGGTCTTGTCGGTCTAGATGGCACACGGAATGGAAGTCTTTCAAGTAGGTTAGGTGAATATATTTTATTATTTATCAATTTGAATAAAAATAACTGGCCTATCATTATTTTTCGAGTTTCAAGAGAGTTTATTCCATGGTACTGCATACTTACAGCATGGTTAGAGAAGAATGTTTAACCGGTAGTCGACCTGCTAAAAAAAAATTGTTGGAACCTTTCTAGTCTATTAATACTTACATTATAGTAAGAAGACCAAATAGGAGTACAGTATTCTAGCTGGGGACGAACAATTGTTTTGTAGAGTTTTTCATGTCTCTGCATGTTTAAATAGTTTCGATACCCGCATAAAAAGTCTGACCATTTTATATGTTTTTTTCAGGACTGATTCAATATGAATATTAAACATTAGTTTCGTATCAATAATAACACCTAAGTCGCGAATTTGACTATCTGTTATAGAGATCGGGGTGTTTTCGAAAGAGTAAGGAAAGCTGATTGTCGTTTGTTTGCGCGAAATACAAAATGAGTAACATTGAGTGGCGGCCTCCGTGGTGTAGTGGTCAAGACGCTTGACTCACAGACGGAAGGTTCCGGGTTCGATTCCCGGTGAGAACACAAAAATTAAATGTGATTTTTCTCAAGCCTGGGTGTTCTGTGATGTAATTCACCACTGTAATTGGGCCTCCTGGCCTGTTGTGGTGCAAAAATAAAATAAAATAAAATAAAAAATAAAATTTACTAATATTTAATTCCAGTAAATTTTATTACAATACTGAAAAATTCTGTCGAGATCTTCTTGCATTTTTGCAGTCAGTGTGAGATTTTATTATTTTCTAAAACTGACACCATAGATTTGTGTAGTTGAGTGAGCCGATGATGTATGACGTTTTTTATTTTTTTAGACATCAAAATGAAAGGGGTCTAAAAAGAAGCATTTTGGATCACATTGAACGTAAAAATTATTTGAAAAAATATTCCGTACTAGTTGTGGCCCTCAACCGAGGTTTGAAGTTTATAACTGTGAACATTTTGTTAATTATCCATACTGATAAAATTATTTTTCTGTTAGTAAAGATATAATTGAATCACACTACAAATTCGAACACGTTTTAAAATTACCGAAATGCAAAAAGTTTTCACTCCGCGGAACTGATTCCGTTGAGCGATAGCTAATATTGACGAAAACAATGGCTCATTAAAACAACGCTACTTATTTATTACAAAACAAAGTGCAACTCACGCCCTTAGATGCTTATTTAATAAGGTTTAATGCACATTATAAAATTTAATTGGACTGATTTTTTTACTTAAATACAAAATGACAGCCGGTTTAGCGCAAAAAAGTTACTTTTTCGAAAACTTCAAGCTCTGGTTGGGGGCCAAAAGTAGTATCAAATATTTAAAAATATTTTTTGCATTCTGAGTAATCAAAAAGGCGACTTTTTGGACCCCTTTTATGTCAAAATTCGGCCCACAACACCAAATACGCAAAAATCACGGATAGTATCTCTGCGCCTAGGAACGTGCTTTCATCGTCATTGTGATTGCGTCACTGACATGAGGTCCAAGGAGGGAATTCTATTATTACATCATTCATGTCCCGACTTGCTAGAAAGTTCCGTGTTACGTCGGGACTCTTATACACTAAATCATACGCATAACAAAAATTAATACATGTTAAAATATGATAGAGATAGTCATTTAATAATGCAGTGGTATACCAAAATCAATATCATGTATCTAAAATATGTCATTTTATTCCATAATAAATCTATAATTCAATTTAACCAATAGTTTTCCTAATAAAAAATATTCAATAATAATAATAATATTTTTATTTTATTTTTTATTAATAAATTTCATAAAAGGTACAAGTTTTTTTTTAAACTCCATACATATCTACTTTTACACTTCTAGTAAATGTTATCACTGTAACTCTCCAAAAAGAGACTAACTCTTGTGCTTGGAGAGTGA
Organism: Micrasema longulum; assembly: GCF_059751315.1. Lineage (NCBI taxonomy): Eukaryota > Metazoa > Arthropoda > Insecta > Trichoptera > Brachycentridae > Micrasema > Micrasema longulum. The sequence goes on from NW_028278451.1 coordinate 60,717, forward strand.
CTTACACTGTTGTAGTTGTTTATTATAAGAGTTTATATAATTTTAAATATGAGTACATGAGAAAAAAATAAAAACATAGGATATATAAAGAAAAAACATAAAACAATAATACATTTATACTAATTAAAATTTAATGTAGTTTTTACACGTGTTAAAAAAAATTGTTTAGATTTACTTATTTATTGATATATTATTTTTAATAGTTTTTAGTTCATTGGGAAGATTATTATAATTTTTTACACATTTGAAGACAAAGCTATTTTGACCATGACTTGCGTGGAATGTTGGTATCTAAGCGACTTATTCATCTCAAATTCTTTTATTTTTTCTTTTTTATATATATGTATAATATAATTTAATAATTATTTTTTATTAATTGAATTATAAATAAAAATACAGTAATATTATACACGTATTTGAATTATTATAGTAAAAATGAAGTTCCACCAAGAAATTTTAGTAGAAGACATATTTATAAGGGCGCGGGCGGGCACATTGCAATTTGTTCTTCCCTAACCTTTCAATTTGCGAAAATCTGTGGTATATAAAAATATTTTCCGTGTTTTATAATATTTTAATTGTAAACCAAAACATATATATATATTTAAAAATATAAATTGAATAAATATCTACACTATACTATGAAAAGAAGAGAGGCTAAAGGAGGAAGGAAAAACTTAAATATTCAGGATGTGACATTTCAATCGTTATTTGAATGAGAGGAAGGGTCGTCTCTGACATTTATGGGTAGATTATTCCACAATCGAGATGCTACTACTGTAAAAGAAAATGCAAAAAAAGCGTTGAATAGGTATTAAAAGGGTCCTCTCATTTTATTTTATTTTGTTTTATTGTATTTTATTGTATTTTATTTTATTTTATTTTATTTTATTTTATTTTATTTTATTTTATTTTATTTTATTTTATTTTATTTTATTTTATTTTATTTTATTTTATTTTATTTTATTTTATTTTATTTTATTTTATTTTATTTTATTTTATTTTATTTTATTTTATTTTATTTTATTTTATTTTATTTTATTTTATTTTATTTTATTTTATTTTATTTTATTTTATTTTATTTTATTTTATTTTATTTTATTTTATTTTATTTTATTTTATTTTATTTTATTTTATTTTATTTTATTTTATTTTATTTTTGATTTTATTTTATATTTTATTTTATTTGGAAAACCAACAGTTCTACATACATATTAATAGTAAACAAACAGATATAGTGAATAAACTCAGAACCAATAACAGATTTCCATAAAGTATACAAAGTTAGTAAAGAATACATAATACATATTATAAGTTTATACATATAAAAATGTTATTTTCATGTATACATTTTTTAATAATCAAAGAAAATATTTTTTTTTAAAGAACAGTAAGTTATTGTGAATTTGGCGAGATTAGGACAAGGATGCTTGGAGAGAGGATAAGGAGGGGAAGGGAGATGTACATATTTATTATTTCAATGTCTACAAAGTTACATATTGCATTTTTAGTGTAATTTTTTTACTAGAACGAAGAGATAGCTCATGCTGTGATAGAGGTTGGAAGATCTCTCTCAGATAAACATGCGAAGTCGGATAATTTAAAATATTCTGAAGAAGTGACAGAATGCGAATGTTTCTTCTATGCCTGATACTGAGCCAGTGTAGTTGCGTGCGATATTCGGTTATGCATGTGGTCAAATTTGCGAAGGTTAAAGACAGTTTTTTTTGGGAATTTGGTATAATAGATGCTTTTTTAATGAAGTTGTTGAGGACTGGACGAGGTGTGAAGAATACCTCGTCCAAGAAGGAGAAACATTTAGAGTGGACTGTATTGTTTGGAAGGAAGGTTGCGCAACTCCACTAACCTGCTGATGGATGAGGCGTAACGAATGCTGGAACCCTGGCACAGCTTGTATGGAGCTGGCGGTCTAAAAGGAAGCTGGACTTTTGTACGCTTGATGATGTTAGATTTTGTACTCGTTTTTAATGTTGTTACCGGCACTCACACGTAGTATTATTGTTACATGGACTGCGCTCAGAAATGGGAAGGACAGGTAGGTAGGCATAGATTTGGTCCGAACAGAAGTAATCTATTAAAGATATAACTAGTTCATTAAAAACAAAATTTTGAAAGGTAAGTTCTAGACTTTTTTAATATGCAAAAGCCTATAGCAATATATCTTTTTGAATTAAATAAAATAATATATTTTTATGATCGTTTTTTGGGCAATCAAAAGTGATCGTCCATTTGTCTTGTAAGCTCCTCCCATAGAATTAAGAATAGTCCAGAAGAAGCGTAGAATCATATTTTAATGCATCGGACTGTGTCTAAAAAAACCCCCACTTTCGCCGCGCGCATGCGTGAAGTTGCCGCGTAATGTTGTCAGATCGCAAAAAATATAATAATAACACGAGTGTAAGATTTTTTTTTTTAAAGTTCTCTAAAATTTTGCTGTGCACGCGAAAATATTGATTGACACAACAGAGTAGATAAGGAAAGGGTCATTTAATAAGAGTAATAGAATTAATGAACTTTTAACTGAAAAAATAAAACAAATTTTATTTTACATTAAGCAGATGTTTTTATGTCATGTTAATAAATATATGATGAACAAAGTAGCGAAAAAAATTTACTAACCTGCAACGTTAACAAAATGTCCATTTTGTTTTTATTGACAATCTGACAGATGGAGATATGATTCAATTTTTAAGTAATGCTTTTGCTACTTACACATGAAATGTGATCCCATCCTGTTTCTTTAAGATCCCAGCAGTATTTCTACGCTTTAAAACGACACAACACGGCATTGTTTAATTAAAATCCGGAGTTGCCGACTGAGCAACGTCTACAAAGAAACTAATGGGTCAAAACGTAAAACTGCTCCTTTAAGAGTAGTTCAGTCGCCTTCTGTTTGATGCGCGTATGCGGTTTCTGGACTATTCCTAATTCTATGGCTCCTCCCTAGCCTATGACTCCATGCTGTTTGAATGAAACGTTTCTTGGTCTGAAAAATATGCAAATAAGTTTTTTCTTTTGAAAAACGGTTTTTACCATTGTATTGTTTGTGATTTTCATTTCATTCTACTATCTAGGATACTTTATATCCCATTTTTTTTTGTTGTCAACCACAAACTTATGTTCAATCTTTCATGTTCCGACTTGCTAGAAATGATCGGTGTCACGCAACTTATAAACTTCAACAACAACAAACCATCACGCCGTTTCCTCATAACGGTAGGCAAAGAGGATATAACGCCACATAACTCTATCTTTGCGTACAAATTTCGCTTCGTCTATATATTTATACATCTTCTCATGCACGCGCGCCGATTATTCCGACTTTTGACATTTCCATCTTCAAGTATTTGTTGGATTTAGTCATGCCAAGTCTTTCTCGGTTTTCCTATATTTTTGCATCCATCAACATTCGCATTGTAAATATTCTTAGCCGTTCTTTCGCTGTCCATTCGCTCTACATGGCCAAACCAGCGCAAGAGCTCCTTGCGTAATTTTGTCGATAATGCCTATTTCAGCCTTACACAATGTACGGATCTGGACATTTGTGCATCTATCGCACATAGTTTTACCACACATTCGCCTGAGAGATCGCATTTAGACAGCATTCGGCCTACTTTCATCCCTGTTTTTCCAAGTCCATACTTCGCTCCCATACATTTGGGTCGGGACCAGGACTCCGTTGTGAACTGCTAATTTTGCCTTTTGCGAAAAACATTTATTTGCCAAGTTTGATTTAAGTGCTCCGTTTACTCTGTTCCCAGCACTCGCCCTCCTTTCAATATCTTTCACAGTCATTCCATCCCTAGTAAACGTACTTCCCATGTACACAAATTCCTCTACTTGTTTAAGTATAACTCCATTCACAGTGATTTCACATTTAGTCATACTTTCATTTCTTTCAAAAACCATCACATTCGATTTCCTATTCAAAATAATGTTGAAAATGTTTACGACGATTTAGGTTTTAATTTTTCGCCAATTTTAATGCTTTTCTTGCCGCCAAAATTGTTAAAAAATAATTCACGCGTCAAGTTAAAATTAAATAATCTAATTGATCCATAAACTTCAACCGTGACACCTATTATTGTCATAAATAAGATTATATAATTCTACCCTCAGGTACGCTTAGGAATACGAATATATACCTACGTCAGATCCCATACAATCGGCTTGCATACAACACAGTTAGGCACTTTACGTATGTGCACATGTACGTATACAAAATCCATCTTACATATGTATTTGTAAACACCATGTCTCCCTTTCCCACGCGCGCGGAATTATAATTCCGCCTCTTTCTTTCATCTTGCTCCATGATGCATTGTCTTTCGTTCTTTCGTATAGCGGCGTCTCGCTCTTCCGCGCGTGATGGCGGCGCTACAAGCTGGCCGATACGTCCGCCAGTACGCTGGCAACGAAATCGCTAAATTTGCCCACGTTGGCGAGTCGTTCAGTGTCTGTCGGCGCGGGTGCATATGCGGACGTTAAAAGGGCACAAAATTACCGTGGCTGCGTCATTTTATTTTATTAATTTATTTAAACTTCGTGCAAAAAAAATTATATGCCATTCGATAGACTTATTGCCGAAACCGATGTTTTATAGCCATCAAAAAAAAAGTCCGGTTAAAAATTTATCAAAAGTTTTACTTAATAAAAGGAATATTTTCGAATTAAAGCTTTAATTTAGTGAGCTCTGCCAGCTACAAACAGCCAATCTAGCATGTTGGCCAACGTATTGGCCAGCCGTAGAGTGCTTTGAGAGAGAGTTTTGCGTCCTTGTCGGTCGCGCGCGGCGGTCCGTCGTTTTGTCTCTCTTGTGCTGCGTCTCGCTCGCACGCGTCGGGGCGGCGCGGTGATCCGTGTCGCTGTCTCGCTCGCGCGTTCTCTGTGTTGCCGCCGAAAGGTCGGAGACTCCCCGGCGTGTCTCCCGCTCTCTGGTCCGTTCGTGTAGTACAGTTGGCTTAGGGAGAGAATAAAGCAAGTCTGATAGAATTATATTTATGTGGGTGCTCGCAGTTTGCAGTCAGCGAGAGCTTTTATTTGATATTTTACTGGACGGCATTCGAATCGTTTTGCGCAAACTTCGTTTCCTCAAAAACATATTTTTAAAGTTAGGTTAGTATGTTAGCTTATTCTTCTCCACTATTTTTATTATTAACATGCAAACCTTACAAAGCGCCATTTCTTCTTCTACATTCTTATGCATTTTTATTTCTATTTTATATTATTTTGTACACTTGCCAAACATAAGAGCCTAACCCGAGTGTTCTATTTTATATTTCTTAATGTATTGTTTTCATGCTAAATAAAGATTTTCTAATAAAAACATCTTTCGGCAGCTAATGGTGCATAGGGCACTGCAGTGGTACACAATTCATCATATTTGTTACGTGAAGGGAAGATTTTTTTTTTAATATTTTTTTTTACAATATACATAAGAGGTAAAACAGAGTATTCAATAAAAATAAAGGATAATTACATAGCAACGAAATACATATTAACAGTAAAAATAGTAAACAAAAAATCCCACAAAGGTATGGCCTGTTCGTGGGTATACAAGAAATGTTTATGAAATTCCTTTCCTACATTAAAAAGACAGCTATAATATTTTTATGTAGTATAAGAAAGAGAAAAGAAAATATTTTGTAAAAGACCATAAGGCATCCTTTTCTTTTCTTTTTATTAAAAAAGGAAATAAAAAATATTAAAAAAACATAAAAATATTCCTAAATAAATTATATCGTAGAAAAAAAGAGTTGATACTTTAGTTTGAATCCCGTATAGTGCGAGTTTTTAAAAAGAAGGAAATTTTTTAAGTTTGGGATCGATGAAATATTATCAGTAAAAAAAATAAAAAAATTTGGGCCTATAAAATATGCATGTCTCTGTGCTAACCTGGTTTTACAATGTGGTATTTCTAGCACATGATTTCTTTTTTGACTTGATCTATTTAAATTACAATAAATGATCAGTCTTATGCTTCAGGTCCCAGTCCAGGGACTATGAAATATTCTTGTGTCAAAACACCGTTTTAAATAAATATTTCACGTCAGCTATGTCAGGAATTGAACCCGAAATATTTTACATGGCAGGCAAACACGCTGACCACTACACCAAGAACCCGACAAAATTAAACGGCGCTTTACAAAAATGATTGTATGAACTTAAAGTAAACTGTAATAAAACAGTTTTTTTCTAAAAATAAATAAATACATGTTTGCGTTCTTATGGTGGACCTAAATATTTCAATATTGGTAGCGTTTTATTTTAGACATAAATAACCGTGTTAGAAAATGGAAAGCGAGTTGTGGTACGGCGGGATTCGAACATCTGACCTCCTGATTCGGAGTCTGTGACACTACTCACGGAACCACAATCCGTCTCAATGTCATTACATCCTAAGAATGAATTAATTTGATTTATGATATGTTCATCATGTAATATATTATTTACGTACCAATTTGTAAGGGTTGCTTAATTTTTGTGAATTGGAGCAAGCATATATTTTTTGATCGTTCCAGAGTATCCCTCAACGTTATATTTTAATCATCCGGTGTTTACTTTTTACTCTTTGTTTTATTGCAAGGTTGTTCGGGGACTGGCATCTAAAGCGTGAAACTGATCACCTTGCCCTAATAAAACTGGCGATTGAATTAAACTGCATTTGGTGTACAAACGCAGTGCCCTATAGACCAATGGATGTGGAAACGGGAATGATGATGATTAATGTACTAACTTTGTTATGCCATTTCGAAAGGTTATTGGTTCATATTGAAATTTTGGAACATATGTTTTGTTTATTTCAATAATTCCAATAACAAAAAATATATAGGTTATGTAGTATACAATATTTAAAAAATACACTTCACATATATTTGTTTGTGTAGCCACTCTACTGGCCCAAAGGCGTGTTCCGAGGTGCCCACTTAAATTATGTTAGTGTTTCGATTTATTTGTTCTTTTTATTTCGTATGAAGATATATTTTTTAAAGTTATAAAACGTAATGTTGTAACAATATTTTTTCTCATGTTTCAATTTACATTTAACTATTTTTTTTTACATAGTATTTATAGAATCTCTTGTAATCATCAGTTAATTATGCTACGAGTATACAAATCAAATTCACAATTCAATACAGAAAAAGAGCAATTCACTGCCAAGCTGTTTCTTCTAAATACTAATATAATATAATAATATTTTCCAAACAGCTTGCGTTTAACAGAACTTTTTATTTGACTTGTTCACAATACTTAAATATCAAAAGGTATTTTTTTGTAAAAGCGTATACAGTTTTCTAGTAAACAGTTCCTCATTTTTTGGAAATTAGTAGTGGGCACGAATTTCTAATTTTAACGCTACTAAACTTAGTAGAAAGCTCTTAAATTTTTTTATTTATTAATATTTTTGTTTACCTACGTCACATATGATTAAATTCGTTGACATGTGACCGTAAAAATGACAACATTTTAAAACCCATCTCTAAGTCTTAGTGCCTCCTCTAATACTCATGTTATATATGTACATGTATTGGAACTAGCCGACGATTGGGGACATTAAATTCGGTGACCGCTCATATATATTCGGTCGCAGGGCCTATAATATGGAATGGTTTGCTATTATACGTGCACATGTACCCAACTATAAGATTGAAGTGATTTTTCAGAAATAAAATATACCGCCTGCTCTATAAATCATTCAAAAAATTCTTGGCATAAAATATTCTCAAAATTATTTATTAAATTTAAATTTGAAGGAAATTTTATGAATTCATATAAGGTAACCCCCCTGATATCATATAACAAAAAAAAAGTAATAATTCAATAAAAAAAAGGGTGCTGAATTTCTATCAATCCATGTGTAAGGCATTTTAACGTAGCTTCCTTTTTTTAAATATTTTTGTTTTATTCTTTCATAATTCTATTATCTTATACTAATGCATTTTGAAACAGCAAGATGTGTTGGGATATTCATTGCTAAACAGTATTGAGATTATATCAATCAATAAAGCTCTGTATAAATTAGCAACAACAAAAAATTATGTAAAAAATATACAAAAACCTATACAGATCATTATTATATTGTACAATTCGTTAATTATATGCAAACCAATTTATTTGACTTGTTGTATCATGTTTTGCTCCTAAGGAAAATTTTTACTTTTATTGTAAAGTTTGAATCCCTTTTATTTTTTTGTATCCAAACCATTTACGTAGTCAATATTCATCTATATGTAACTTAATTTATTCAAAGAGCTTACATATACATACCAACTGTGGGCACATATCGCATTTTATTGCAATTAGTCGACTCACTTTTTTGGCTATAGATTTTACCATGTAATTTAAACAAGACGCTTTAGAATGAATAAAAAATGCCGAATTAATTAATACTGTCATTATATTGCCTTCCTGTTACTGTTCCCCTAATGAAATAGATTACCGCACTTAAAATGTCCGTCTGGCTCACGAGATTGATACAAATTAAGATGCTTAATCTTAACTTTTTCAAACATTCCAATGCTTTACTTGGGCTGTTATCATTCTGGCGATCGCATACAGCGGTCCGTCATGCTTTTGAAGGCTGGCTCGGTCCGCATTTTTTCCGTTCGTCAGTTTGTTCGCGAACGCCGCGCAGTGGGGTTGTTAGTGCCCGACGGTTTCTCGCTCCGCGTCGTATGGGAGAAAAAGTTCACTGTGTTGCCGTTGTGTGAAGTGTCGACTCTGATTGGCAAATCAGCGCTTAGATTGTGAAATTTCAGACAATACACCATGTAAATCGATAGATTTTGTTTTGTTGAAGCGTTTGACACATGTTTCGAGTTGATTTCTAGATTTGTACGCCCTAAATTCCTGTTGTGTTCGACGTTCGAAGCTCGATTCAAATTCCCGTAAACAATATCCCGCGTTACATTCGTAGCCTATTCAAACTTGTTTTTTTTGTAAGAATGCGTTCGAATTTCGAGGTTTTTTCGACGGATTCGACTGTGAATCGTGTAATTACAAGGATTTACATGTTACTGGTTGCAGTTTACACGATTTTTACACCCTAACGCGGCCAAGAAACCACTTTACGACGTAATGAATAACATGTTTTGCTCCTGAATCGAGTTTACATGGATTGGAGGAAGGAATCTGTGCACTTACGACCTGTTGTAAACCTCCGACTCAATAAAATCAGGCATTTCAACAAACACTCAGATCTTTCTCTTGAATTACATTATTACAAAGCTTTCCCAAGCTCTGCATTATTGTCGGCCTGTGGCGTAGTGGTCAGCGCGTTACTCCACAAGGTAAGAGGTCTCGGGTTCGATTCCTGACATGGTTGAGGTGAAATATTTAAAAATGTATTTTACACTAGAATATTTCATAGTCCTCGGACTGGCACCCGGAGCGTAAGACTCTTGAAGAATCTTGCCTTCATGTAACAAAAATGATCAAGATACGCTGTGATTGGTGTACCAATTAAGTGCCCTATGCACCATCAGATGCGGAAAGTGAATGATAAAAACTGTTCAATTAATGTCGTTTACCTGTTAAGAATGACACAGAAAGCGTAGTTATTACTGTCATCTCAAATTTAATTAGCTTTTTTTACAAGTTTATTGTTCCACTGTTCAATTCCAGAGTAGGCTAGCATTTAAAATGAGATTTTTTAGTTACCTCACTTGCTTTTCGAAGCGTGCTATTATTTTAACAATGTGCAATAGTGAGTGATGTTTCGGGTTTGATCCCCGACTGGGTCCGATCAAGTTACCATGTCACTATTAGCGAACGTCTTACCACCAGGTAGTCAGAGATGATGGAGCCTTTCCTCCGTGGCTTAGTGATTAAGCCGCTTAATTCACGCACGGAAGGTTCCGGGTTCGATTCCCGATGAGGACACAAAAATTCAAAAGTGTTTTTCTCAAGCCTGGGTGTTTTGAGCTGCAATCCACCACTATAATTGGGTCTCTCGGCCTGCTTAGGGTGCAAAATAAATAAATATACTCCACACGTGTGTACTATGCGTACAATTCTATATTTTTCCACATTCGCGCAGGTCTTGTAGACAACATTGTGAATGTTGCATAATGAGTAAAGTAGCAATTTAAACCAGCAACCAATGACAGGCCGTAAGCCCCGTAAATGCCTAAACTTTCATATTTCCTTCTCCATCTCTGTTGAAATTCATTCATCAGAATTATCTGAAAATGCCTAATCTTTGCACCTCTTACGTAAACGATTTTTGGAAAACAGAAAAAATATTCAATATGTGGCGATTTTGTTCTAAAAGAAAATTTCGAACCATTTGAAATAAAGCGAAAAGCAGTAAAAATAAATATTTCAGTGCGAAAAACTATATTTATTCATTTAATTTATATATACGTCCGGAGGGCTTTTACAAGTATGGTGCATACATAAAATATATAAAGTAAGAAATAAAATATTGCATTTGGTACATTCAAATACATATTCCTACAGATAACTTGTAAGAATATAAAGATGACATAATGTACATAAATATTGTACAACATTAAAATTAATCAATAAAGCCAGTAAGAGAAGCTTTAAAAAAAATTGCTTTACTAATACACAGTAGTTGAAAGCGGGTAGAAATTAAAATTATAAACAAATTATTTTGTACTTTTTTTCAGTACGAAAAACAATATAAAACTTTATATTGTTTTTCGTACTGAAAAAAATTTAGTAATAATTTAAGTTTTTTAAGCGAAAACGCATTATCTAGATATTCATAAGCAAAAACAAAGGGAAGATATGACAAACGCAGGTTTTTTTAATTGACGTAGGCACTGCTATTAACAGATTTTAATATTAGCATAAATTTGATAAATAAAAAGTGTCATGTATCTCAAAATATGACTTGAGCAAATAGGCCCTTTTGCTTATGAGGGCAGTATTGATAATCGTCGAAACAGCTGTCTCATTCGCATGCATATTTCTCAACAATGTTGCCATTTACGGTTCATTCGAATTTCGAATGGCCGCATTCCAAATTCGAAATCCATCGATTTCCGGGTTTTTTGAAGATGTGTTGTTTTTAGCGCCCGCGAATCGAAGTTGTGTGTTGTGTTCCATATTCGAGTGCGACAGATGACGTGTTTATTCTGGTTTTGTGGTGTTTGCGTACCAGCTTCATGTGGCCCTTGGATTATTGTGTAAAATGTGTGCGGGAAGTCTGGGGACAGCGTTTACCTGCCTAGAGCGACCGAGAACACTAAAAGGGTCGCCACTCAACTTCGGGACGACATTTTGTATGCGTGAGGTATGTCCAATTCAATAAGTCTAATATTATAAGTATTTTTTTTACATATTTAAAAAAATTAAACCAATCGACAAGTTGTTAACCCTTAGGAAACCTGAATTAAATCTGGCAGTGGTAAAAAATATTTGCTTAATAACAGAAAAGAAAATTATTTTAAATTTTTTGGTGTATTTACTTTATTTTTATTCCTAATAGTTAAGAAGTCATTGCAATGTTCGTTTGAACATACATACGGTCTCAGAGTATTTTTTTTTTTTTTTTTTTTAAATCTTAAAGTAGGGCACACATATCATACACATTGTTATGTGTGTTCTTATAATAACATTGCAAATATATTTAATTTATAAATTGTTTATCACATATGTCTTGACCATTATTTTAAATTTTGATACGAGTATGTTTTTTTCTTCATAAATATTTTTTTCCATTTCGTAATACTTTTTAATTGCTTTAAATAAAATTGAATTTTGTGACTATGCCTTTTTCCTAAATGCAAGTCTAATTTTGTTCTTTTCTCTAGTATTGTGATCGTGTTCATGCTGGTTCCGATCAATTTTTTTGCAAAATTCTGTTTTTTTTTATTAGAGTTTAAAATTTTATGAACAAATATCTTTGTATTGTAAAATATTCTTTGTTTATATGTTAATAATTTCATTTCATTTACCATCGACTTTACCCTCGTGTATCTGTTTTTTTTTAAAATGATTCTAAAGGCTTTATTTTGTAATACAGTTAGTTTATCTATGTTTTCTTTGCTTGATAAAAATAAAATGCTACTACAGTAGTTAACGTGTGGTTCAATAATTGCTTTGTAAATAGTTTTGCAAGAGTCCTTATCAATAAATCTTCTGATCCTTCCCAAAATTGATATTTTTTGCAATCTTATTTATTACCATCTTAGCGTTTTGGTGAAATGTAAGTTTTGAATGGAAAATTTTTATTAGTATGGAAAAGAAATACCAATTAAAACCATCAGGCCGTTTCCCGAGGAAAGAATGCCACATCACTATCTTTGCATACATATCTCGCTTCCTCTACATACATACATCTTCTCATGCACGCGCGCCGATTATTCCGACATTTAACATGTCCATCTTCGGGTATTTGTTGGATTTAGTCATGCCATATCTTTCTCGGTCTTCCTCTATTTCTGCATCCATCAACATTCCAAACGTAAATATTTTTAGCCCTTCTTTCGCTGTCCATTCGCTCTACATGTCCATCCAACGCAGAACTCCTTTCTTGATTTTGTCAATAATGCTTATTTAAGCAACATAGTTTTACCGCAAATTCGCCTGAGAGATAGCATTTCGACAGCATTGAGCCTACTTTCATCCCTGTTTTATCCAAATCCATACTTCGCTCCCATACATAAAGGCCGGTAACAGGACTCCATTGTGAAATGCTAATTTTGCCTCTTGCGACAAGCATTTATTTGCCAAGGTTCCAAATCCATTTCGTTAATTAAAAAAAAAGTTATTTTGAAAATATGCATAAATTTAAACATATTAAAAACGTTTTGATGTCCAAATGCTTGTAGACAGGCTGGATTTCTTCCCTAGGAAGGTATTTAACTCTGCATTTGTTGCTGTCTCTGTTAGAGGGAAATTATTTTCCAGAAGGGAAAATGGATGTCTAGGCATTTACAGGGCTTGTGACTCCTGAGATCCAGTATTTTATCAATTTCGTCTTACTCCTTCAGCTCAATGTCTGAAATTTAGCCTTCTTAGAGTAGAAGAGCACCTTCGACGTGTATTCATCTGTAAATTGTAAAAAATACATAAAATATCATTTTTTTAATCATTGACAAATAAAATAAATAAAAGATTTACTGCAATTCCTGCAAAAATTAAAGATTTTCTAACGAAAATAAAACATGAACAATCAGTCAAACTAGCAAAAAAGTTACCTTTAGACCGAATCTTCGATTGAACGAACATTGTGTTCTACTGAAAAAATTCTAGTAATAACTTTTAAAGTGGTTGTAATAGCTTGTGGTATCGTAAGAATATGACTTTAGGCAACAAAATAAATATAAAAAAATAAGTAAGCGTTGGTTCCATCCAATACCTATATGGGGACGGACTGCACATTGTAGACAAGTACTGGAATTTTGCCCCCTTTCGATATTATCATTCTGTCTGTGTCTAGGCGTATAAAGAATATAGTTTTGCGTGTGAAATCCACCATTTTACCGCATTCATCGTTTGAATTACGATGCGTATTTGACATATTTTAATATTTTGCGTATGTTCTAATGCGCAGAACGTTCGAAAGAGAGAGATATATAATGCCAATTAGAATAAGTTAAGGCTTCTGAAGATGATTGGCTAAGACTTGAAACACAGACGAATTTCAACAATTTTGCTACATTTGACGACAATATCCCAACGTGTGGGATAGAAATTATCGGAAGCTCGTGTGACGCGAGGTTGAAGGAGACAGCTGAAGAGCCGATATTGATGAAGAGGAGCCGCCGCCTGTACCTTCATTTTCAGAAGTATGCACTATCTTCGAAAGATTAAAAACATTCTACTACTCACATTCAATAACTGATGCCGAAAAAAATATTATTTGCAGAGCCAAAAATATAAAGTTGACTTACGGGAGTAAAACAGTAAAAAACAAACGTCGATGAAAGATTATTTCCAATACAATAAACTTAAATATTTTTTTTGTTTTTTTTCTGCTTTCTAATTTTATTTAAAAAACATTTATTTACTCCTGAAACTTGTATCTTTTTTAGAATTTGAACCTGCCAATGGTAATGCAGATCGCCAGGGCGGTATCCTTACCCGATATTATCTCCTTGTGTATTGGCCTCCTATTCCCGCATTCATAGTTTATTTCAATAAGTCCCTTTAAAAACGATAGATAGTGGTTTCACTGTATATTGATTAAGCGTGTTGTCCAGACGTGTATTAAAATTTATGTAATATTTTGTATTTTTAGTAGGTATTCTTTTAATATCAAATGCATTCTTCCACGTTTCATAATTTCTTTTAAACAACAGTGCGTCTACTTTAAAATCATAAAAAAATATATTAATCCATTAAAATCGTTTAAGAATGTTATTATTTGTGACGCGAATGTACCAAGATTAACTATCTGGAATACTGCCTCCCACGATAAATTACAACAGTGCTACTAAAAGTGAACTTACTAATAAATAATTCATATATTTAAAATATTATTTCCAATATACAGACAAAATGATGCATCAATCCTTAAATCACTTTCATACACAGGTTTGTCTAATAATAATGCAAAAAATAAATAAAATCAATCCGGAATTATGCATACCCATTATAAAACGAAATAATACATACTAAAATGGATACAACGTCGTTGGAGCAATAGGCATCTTTCCTCCCTCCGGCAACTACACGTGGACCGGGCCATCTTCCAGAATTTAGCAAACAACTTGTGTTTGCACATGTGCGACACTGCGACAGTAACTACCCAAAATCTACGAAAGCTACCCTTCGGATACTTTTATCTGTTATTTTATCCATAGTGTTGAAACGATGCTTTATCTGGTTAGCTTTTTATTGTTTACTTTCAAGCATGAACACTTTACAAATTTACTTATTATGCTCAATGTTTATTTTTGTAAATTTATTGATAATTTTAGGTTGCTAGAATTTCACTCTTCCATGCACTTTGTAGCTGCAAGACGATTGGTAATCTAGCTTCAATAGGTAAATGTTATCAACTATCAAATATCCAAATTTAGTAAACGGAGTCTAGAATTCCAACCGTCCTTGCGATCAGTAGTTGCAAGGCTTGTTGTAATCTAACTTCTATTTTTATAAATTTGTTTTTTATTTCATTTTTAAAAACTCTAAACTTCATTGTCAAATAAAAAAATGTAAATACGAGCTAGAATTCTTATTGTCCATGCGCTCTGTAGCTGCAAGACGTGCTGTAATCTAGCTTATATATATCATAATTGTAATATATCATAATTGGAGACTAGGAACTAGAATCCCATCCGTCCATGCGCTCTGTAGCTGCAAGGCGTGCTGGAATATTTATTTATTGTACAGCGCCCTTGAGGTGATTTTCACAAAAAACGGCGCCGTATAAATTATCCAAATATATATATTATGTTGTATCCCAACTCAACACAGGGTATTGGCTTCATTGTGTTAGGGATACGTTTATAGTTTTTTTTTTTTAAACTTGTATCTTTGTATGAATAAATAAAAATTAATGGCATTTTTGTGAAGCAAAAGAGCTTAAAAAAGGGGTAACGAAGTGGGGTCCAAAATATGGTGCAAAAATTGCTAAATATTTTGATAAATAAACTCTTCATTTCAAATCGCACGTAAACTGTACGAGGGCAAGATTGTCCTGTGTTTGTTTTGTGAAAAAGGGCGGAAAAGTGGCGTTCGGATTCGAGAAATATCAACTGGGACATAATTCATTCCAGTGGCGGCATTAATCAATTCAAATTCTATGAATAAATTTACAATTTTATTCTCCGGGTGACAGTGGGAGCCGCGAGGGGGCGGGGCCGCGGAGGGCAGGGGGATAAAAATGATAAAGCATTATTAAAAACGAAGAAAATTGGAACGTGTAGAGGCACTTGACCGCCCCGACGGACTTGCTCGAAATACGTTGTTTTTTTTAGGCAATCCAAAGTACAAATCATTGTAGACAACAGGAGCTTGCGGTGAGGTTTTCGATTAGGAAAGCAGTTACGGTACATACATGTATAAAATTGTATCACACAGAAATTTTAATGAAGTGCTTTGAAATATATTAAAAAGCAATTTCATGCCATAATTTTAGCATCAAAGCGTTATGTTATAGTTTTATATAATAATTCCATCGTCTCAACCGATTTAAGTGCTAAATTTGTTATAAAACCGTCGCAATATATGGAAAATAAATCTGGATGTGTTTGTTAGAATTGGTTCCACAGATACTACAAATCTCTATTTGCGCATGCGCGGACATGCGAAATTCCATACTGACAGACCGCCTTGAAGAAACTAAAACCGTTAAGCAGTTCCAGTCAATTTTTTTGCTTATGCGTTGTTATGTTACATATGTAACAGTTCTTCAATGTACGCTAAAGGAGCTTTAATTTATTAACTAGAGGTTGGGCTTATCTAGAGACCAATATACGTAGAATGAGTTAAAAACTAGCTTAAATGTATCTTCTCTTCAAGACCGTCGAAATAAATCCGACCTTCTAGTCCTATTTAAAATTCTCAACTCACTCTTTGATGCGCCTAAACTACTGAGCTCAATAAAATTAAATATCCCAACTAGAAACCTCAGACGAAACTTACTCTTTCATACCGATAACCATAGAACTAACCATGGTTTTCATTCCCCTATGCCTAGAATTCTTAGGTCTGCCAACAAACATACCAGTCTTGATTTCTTTGATAACAAGTTGTCTTCTTTCAAACGACCACTGATTCAATTCAATTATAAACACCTCTCTCCCGCTTCCACTTCCACCAAGTCTACTATATACCATTGTGACCTTCTACTTTCCTTTATATTAATTTACTATGCATAAATATGTCCCTAAAAATGCCCATAACATAAATCACTAAAGGTTTACAAAAAAATAAAAATACTGAAAGATCTTAGAACTATTAATTTGAATGGCGAGCTATCTTAGATTCGTAGTATATTTTATTTATTTAATTTTACAATACGCCCAAGGGGCATTTACAAAAAAATATACAGGTAAGTACAAACATAGTATGAAGAACTTTAAAAATAAACAACACTTTTTTTTGTCATGTATAAACAAAAAAGCATGCTGCAATGCAAAATAAAAATGAAACTTTGCACAATAAAAAATAAAAAATATGGATTAAAGAAAAATGTTTGAATTAAAAAGCAAATTGTAAATAACTTGTAAAGAATTTAAACAAAAAAATGGTATTAACAAATTAATGTTGAAACAAATAATAAAAAATATTTTGCAGTAAGTATATATATGATAATAATATAATATTCGGTACACAAAAATATTCAATAAATTTATTTCAGAAAAAGATAAGAAAATAATAATACACATCAAAAACAGAGAAAAAATTGCATGAAAAAGAAAGTTTTATTATGAATTTAATAATTACTTTTAAACAATGCTCGTAATGAACGTAATCCGACACATTTCGACCGCAGGTTTCGGGTGAGCCGAAGTTTTGGCCCATTTGAAACCGAATCTTCGGTCCGTTACTAACTGAAGCTAGAAAAAAAAAAGATAGTGGCGAAAAAAAATGTATTTGATAGATAAAGGTTTCCGGCGACAGTGTTGTAAAAGTATCCAAAAGTTATATATTTTTTTAACGTGACTTTCG
Organism: Micrasema longulum; assembly: GCF_059751315.1. NCBI lineage: Eukaryota > Metazoa > Arthropoda > Insecta > Trichoptera > Brachycentridae > Micrasema > Micrasema longulum. The sequence continues at coordinate 78,333 of NW_028278451.1, forward strand.
TTCCACCGTGTACGTACACGTTGGTAAGAAAAAGATCCACACTTATTATAACATGCAGGAACCGTGCGAAATCGCGCTTCTTTTCTTCCATTATAATAATCACGAGTGGCGTTGGTGGGGACGCCATTTTGTTGTCATTTGTAGGGAGAAACATTACGTATGTCACAATACACACATTGTGCCGAGCCATCCTGCATATACAACCATCGCACATGGTCTGCTACCCCTGTATACATATTTTTCGCCGTTTTGTCGTCTAGGACCCGCATTACAATGACACGATAAGAAACTTACCGACGTTTGTCGATCTGAGTATTCACTACTACTCCACCCTTCGGGAATTAAACTAGCCACGTTTTCCACAGAGTTGGCCTTATGTACAAGTCACTGCACAATTTTGCTCCGGAATATCCAAGTGAAATTTGCATTCCATGTGAACTAGCTGACAGACGTCTTACGCTTAGATCAGCTGCATCTACGTCGAGAGGAAAAGTTATTATACCTCTACGCAAACAGCGCGCTAAATTCAGTGAACGCGCATTTGCGGTCGCAGACCCTATGGCATGGAATGCTCTCCCAGCAGAAGTGTGAAACTGTGAGAGTGAAGTGGCGTTTCAGAAAAACCCACTTGTTCTCTTAATCATTTGAATAAATCCGTAGCATGTGAAAACTAAAAAATTGTTTTATTGAAATTACTAATTCAAAAAGTTAAAATTAAATATAATTACTTTGTAAAGCGCCCTTGGGGTATTACATTACTAAAATGGCGCTGTATAAGTTATCCATTATAAACATAAACTCACAATGCGCGCGCCAGCGTACCAGTGGCGAGCAGTGTTTCTTTTATTGGTAATCTACAAAAAAATACCATCAATTTGTACATAGATAATTACATAATCTATAAGTGATATAATTATAAATGAACTTATAATTAGAAATCAAACACTGATTTGAGTCTACTGAACACTTTATTTTATTTCTTATTTTTACTTTCATATTTATGTTTACAATTGCATTTATATATTTTGATAAGAAATTCTTAAAAATAGAAATATTGTATAATAATACATTTATGTTTATATAAATTTCCTCATAATATTTAAATCATGTTTTAAAATTAAAATGAACAGCAACCTGTTATAATATTATTGATATTTTTCGACAACAATTATCTAAATTTACAAAACTATAAAGCTTCATTAATTATCTCACAATACATACTTGTATGTCAATAAATACTTACTTTGTTATTTTTTCCCCGTAATTCAAATATAAATATCTAAATTCCACATTACCCAAACGCTTAGCCTCGCCCTCAACCATTGGTTTTTCCCTCAATTATGATTAATGTACATGCTATAGTTCATAAGATTATTTTTATTTTCTACTTAAGTACCTTGAATTATATAACTTTATAAGGACATTCAATCTAAATAATCTTCACATTCGTTTGAAAATGCCCTAATAAGACGAAACAATTGTCACGAAGTTTTTATTTTTCTTTGGTTATGTGAAAATTAACTTAAACAACAATTATAATTAGCTTCACGGTACACGTAGCTTTAGTCTACACTATTTTAATTCAACACTTGTGCAAAAGTTTATTTAAAAATACGACAATGACATTCAGCAGATATTTCCATTATGATTGAAATCTCAACACCAAGCACTGGCCGATTCCCTTTAAAGTGAATAATGCCAAAAACAGACACTTCGAACGCCACATGTCCTATGTGATAAGAAATATGTCAACGGTATCCTATCACAGAAAAATAGCCCTCCGGAAATAATGTTTGAAATACTAGTTTCCAAATAGAGAATCTTCAAATAATATTTGTAATCTGCATGCTTTTTTAGTATGGAGAAATAAGCTGGTTTCATAATTTACCGAGAGAACGGGCTGTGCGCTGGACGCACTTTACAGATTTTTGCAGGAAGATATAAGCGTTGCTAGTGTGATTCATACTCATTCATTCTGCCCATATTTGAACATCTATATTCCTTCAATTCTTTCATCTGTTGATGTTTGTAAAGTTAGCTTAAACCAGCCAATGACAGGTCATAAGCCCTGTAGATGCCTAGACTTCTATATTGCCTTCTTTAAAATGTTCTTCATCTCTGTTGTAATATGTTAATGGCTTATTACGGGAGTAAAATAATATTCTCACATCTCACAACATCTTCGAGATTTGCACTGGTTAAAAAGCCCAGAGAGAATAAAATACAAGCTTCGCTGGACAGTATTCAAATCCCTTCATGAAATGGCTCCAAAATACCTATCGGACCTTTGCATTAGGGAAATTACATGTCAAAGAAAATCTACTCTTAGGCCATCATTTGATTCAGGAAGAGGAAAACTTGTCGAAATCCGGCGCTCCCCAAACACTAGATTTGGAGATCGTGTTTTTGCCGCCGCCGGCCCCTCTGCCTGGAACCGATTGCCTTCAAACTTACGAATCATCGACAGTCCCAGTCAGTTCAGATCCCAACTAAAATCCCACTTCTTTAGACTATCATACCCTCAATTTTAAATCTGGAAATATAATATATCACTTTAGTTTAGTTAGAATGTAAGTTTAGATATATAATTGCAAAGCGCCCTTGAGGTGATTTTTTTACAAAAATGGCGCTATATAAATCAGCTAAATATTATTATTATTATTATTATTATAACAGCTTCCCATGGAGTTGAATCCAGTCCTTGTCTACAAAAATTTGGACAAACTCAAAATATTGTCAAACTTTATGGTCAGACACAGTACTTTATATATACGAGTATATAGGAGTACGTCATACATATTTTTTCATCCCCATTATTTTCTCCCCTACCTAAAGTTCGTTTATCTGAGCAATCCAAAGAATATTCAGTCTTCTATCCTTTGTAGCTTTTAGTCCTCTTTATTTACCTGTAACTGCCTACCGCGTTAGAGAGGCTCCCCTGCGTTCCCCCTCCCACCGCTCCGTTACCAAACGCAACACCCCCGCCATTGTCCTCGGGAACCCAGCTATCATCGTACTTTTTGTAATTTGCAAGAAACTAAGGACGCCTTGAGGTACAATATTTGTCTGGAATCCAGTGGCGGTTTCGCCTTGCGATTTGGATTAGAACTTCTATTATAATTTTTTTTTTTCCTAAACAATTATCTAATTCCCTACCATCAAACATAAAACCTGCATTCTACCCAACTGATAATATAGGAACATTGTTAAAAAATCACAAAGACAAAGTCCTAAACCTTTTCTTGGAAGAGTGAAAATTATTTCTGAAAGTTTAATTTTCTTCTTCTTCTCGGTTAAGATCGATTAATTTGGTATCAGCTAAAAGCTAACTCCTGAGACTTTGAGTTTCAGCTGTTCTTCCCTCTCCTTGGTGGTCTTCCGGGCAGACGGCAAACGGCCGGGATTTCGTGGGCAACGGTATAGAGAATTTTGGAGCTATCCATTAATGGAATTATTGACGTAATCTCTCCATAATCTATTTACTATGCACTGGATCTCGCAAATCCGTCTAACTTCTTGACTCTAGATTCTGCCTCCTTTGGGTTTCCCCACGATTCTCTTTAGTACTTTCATCTCTGACGTTCTGAGCATTTATTTGGTTTTTCTACTTGGTTTTTCGTATTTTTATTTTCTCTCTATCTATCCTCGCCTCTGTTGTATACACCATGATTTGGTCTGACACACGTTTTGTATATCCGAACTATGTTTCCAATAATGTGTTCATTGTACTATACGACACTTCTTAGGCATCCAGATGTTTACAACTGAGATGGATATGTTCTCATCATCACTATGGCAGCATCATCTGCATGGCATGTGATGTTAATGACCTTATCTCCCTTAGTAGATTCACTACTTTTTTTTTATTCTTAAAAGCGTTTTTTTTAAATATATTTATTCTGCTTGTGTAAGAAAAGGTTTTAGATATATTGTTGAGCTATATTTAGTAATAAAGTTGCTAAACTTGCTTTGTTTCTTTGTTGTTCTCAGTATGTGTTATTTTCTAAATGTTAATATTATTTATGTCTCGAATTGAGTTGCTGTAACTTCTAGGAATGTAATTCAACGTATTATACTTGTAAAATACTCTGTGTTATATGATTTATAAATAAAATTAATAATAAATCTAAAATATACCAATTAAATTGTCAACAACAAACCATCACGCCGTTTCCCCGTAGGGGTAGGCAGAGAGGATAGAACGCCATAACACTCTATCTTGGCATACAGACCTCGCTTCCTCTACATTCATACATCTTCTTATGCACGCACGCCGATTATTCCTACTTTTGACATGTCCATCTTCAAGTATTTGATGGACTTGATCGTGCCATGTCTTTCTCGGTGTTCCTCGCTTTCTGCATCCATCAACATTTGCATCGTAGATCCTTTTAGCCGTTCTTTCGCTGTCCATTCGCTCTACATGTCCAAACCAACTAAGCACTCCTATCTTGATTCTGTCAATAATGCATGTCTCAGCCTTACACACTTCACGGATCTCGACATTTGTGCACCTATCATACATTGTTTTACCACACATTCGCCTGAGGGATCGCATTTCAACAGCATTCAATCGTTTTTCCAATTCCATACTTCGCTCCCATACATTAGAGTTGGAACTAGAACTCCGTTGTGAACTGCTAGTTTAGCCTCCTGCGATAAACATTTGTTTGCAAAAGTAGATTTAAGTGCACCGTTCACCCTGTTCCCGGCACTCACCCTCCTTTCAATATCTTTATCGGCCTTTCCGTCCCTAGTAAACATACTTCCCAGGTACACAAATTCTTCTACCTGATTCAGAATATCTCCGTTCACGCTGATCTCACGTTTAGTTATATTTTCATCCCTTTCAAAAACCATCACTTTCGATTTATCAACATTCATAAGCAAATCGCTTTTCTTGCATACCTCGTAGACTTTTGTTACTAAGAATTGAAGGTCTTCTTTGCTGCTAGCAAGAAGCACGGCATCATCCGCATACAGAAGACAGTTAACAGTTATACCATTCATTTTTGCTCCCATTCTTAAATCTTTCAGTTCTTTCATACAGTTATCGATGTATATGTTGAACAACCATGGTGACATTACACATCCCTGTTTGACTCCTTTCGGAATATTGAACCACGATGTGTATTAAATTGTATTAAATTGTAATGATTGCAATTCAATCTACGTTGGAAAAATAAAAGAAACTTTAATATTTAGAGTAAAAGAACTCTTAAGGTGCCTAAATACTAATATATTTTCTGAATTCGCAAACCATCTGATATCTTTGATGGGCGGACATAAAAGTATATCTGCATAAGTACAACTTTTCAGGAGAGCAGAAAAACGTTATTATGAACCCTGATTCAGCTACAGAACTCATATTTTGCAAAATGGGTTATTATTTTCGTTATCCAAGTGACTTGCTCTTCTGAGAATTGTATTGAGAGTGTTACACACATAAATAGAGACATTTACCCAAGCGTCAACCACACAAGATACTCTAATAGGGATCTGATACTAGGTGAAGGGGTCAACACTGTTCTGGCATCGAGACAACACTATTACGTAGGCAAAAAGGTCCGTAACCTTTTGCCAGAATCGTGGAAAGACAGGAGTGTTGTCATGCTGCGGAAGGTGTTGACCACGCTCTTTCATGACATTGGTCGTAGAGAGTCATAAAAGTTGATGCATGCCACGGATTGGAGATTCTTACTGGCTGTCGAAAATAAAATATGAAAATAAGGAATAATTTAAAAAAATATATTTATAGATGGCAACTAAGAAGTTTCGCATAAATAAATTGTCAATGTTTTTATGAATGTATGTATGTGTATGCGCATGGGTGTGTGTTTATATATGGGTGTGTATATGTATGTGTGTGCATATGTGTATATATGTGTGTGTGTGTATATGTGTATATATATATATGTATATATGTGTATGTGTGTATGTATATATTTCAAAATGTGATGATTTCAAATTCATTTGTTAACTATTATTATATATTAGAATGTAATTGCCTAGCTTGGAACGGGGTATGTACCCTTGTTGATTGGGCAAAGTGAACTGAAAATTGTATTTTGATGAATGGTGTAAATAAATAAAAAAATAAAATTAACTGATTAGTTTATTTGTGTAACAATATTCAAGTTATTCGTACAAATAACATACATATTTCAGATATACTACTTGAACCATTAAAGATGGGACTGAAATTATTCTCCTTATACTACTAGACCTAGCAAGGGTCAAAGCACCAGTAAATGAACGTTGGTTAATAAAACACAATATAATAAGAATCGCTTTATGTGTCCAGTCAAAAAACTTTTAACACTAGAAACTATGACAAAAGCAGTAGGCGGACACATCTTCTGGTAAAAAACAAATCTATCAGTTTTGAACTGTGAGTTGTCAAAAGGTAATAGTGCGTCTTCCCGTTATTGTTCTGAGATTGATAGTGTTTTTAAAGGGAAAGGTGTGGTAAGTGTTTTTTTTTATGCTATTTCTTATGCAATTCTTTGAATATATCCATATTCTAATGTGTTAGGGTGTTTTATAATGTTATGATGTAACTAAATCTGAGTATTATTTTTATATTATTAACATTAAAAGCATTAACGTTGTAGTCAAACATTTTACTAAATGTTATTAAATATTTGTAAATAACCACTTACCGACTGTTCTACATATTATTTTTACATGGGTAGTAGTGGTCATTCACTGGGGATTCTGCATTTTTTTAGAGTGATATTAATTATAATTGTAATACTCGTATTTGAATAAAAAAAGCAAAAGTACGTGAGAAGGTAATATGGAAGTCTAGGCATTAACAGGGCGTAAATGCCTAGACTTCCATATCACCTTCTCAAAAACGTTCTCCCTCTCTGTTGAAATAAATTTAAACATTAAAAGTACTTCATGTTGAAAATAAAATATTAAAATTAGACAACCTGGAAATCTTAGAAATTAAAAAAGCGATTCATAAATAAAAAAATAACTAAATAAGCAATATTTCGTCTAAGCAATAGCTCATATTACCATCCTTTCATAAAAAAAAGACGATGTGTATTCCTATTTTTTTTAAAAATATATTGTTTTTGTCAAATACGATGTTTTGGCGAACATGGCTCGATAAATCCAACGCACACATTCTGTAGTCAAACGAGTTTATTCCTTTATTTACGCGAGGATATTTAGCAACAACCTTGTATGGTATCTTTGGGGTGGCGAATTCGATAAAATTTGCGTTTATTGTTCGATATTTTGATTCAATGACGCCCTTGTATCTATCCCCCTTTGTCATCAACCCCCTAGCGTCTGTACTCTTTACAATACACACAGCCTTGTCTTTTTTTTGTTGTTGATTGAGACCTCTACACCGAAATTAAAAAAAGGTTAAAATACTATCATCAAAAAATTAATAGGAAAATATCACATTTTTTTATTACAATTTTAAATTAATAAAACAACTATAGTCCTTAAAATATAGCTTGATTAGAATGACAGCTGTCAAACTAATTTCATCAGTGGTGGGAAAAAACTGATCACTAATCAAATAGATTTTATCAGTTATTTCATGCAATCATAAAACTCTGTTTCCGAAAATTGATATAAAAAAACGCAAAAACAAGCCTATTATAGTGTGTTTAACACAATTATTCACCAAAAAGGACATTTATACTTTTTTCATGAACGACATCAAATGATTTTTTTATTTTTTTTGTCCATCTCTAACGTTTTTTCAAAATGGTGTAACCTTGTAAGAACGTCGTAAATAATTAGGTTTATTTGAGTTTTTTTTTAGTTTTAAAGCTAATTTCATGTATTAATGTTGATTTATGTGTCAAGCATTTTATAAAAAAAAAATAACACGCCAGATACGAATGATTTTTCGTTTGTCGACATAAATAACTTCTTAGACGTTACTACAAAGTTATGTCTTAACTTTTTCTGACAAATGTCATTCTAATCAAGCTGTATTTTATGGACTATAAGTACTGTTCATCGATCAGCATAGAACAATCTATAACCTTAATTCTTCAATGACCCGTCTTTGTCGTATTGTTAACTCAAGACAAGACCTAGACATTTGTGGTTCAAATTTATTTCAACAGAGACGGAAAACATTTTTGAGAAGGGAATATGGAAGTCTTGGCATTTACAGGGCTTATGACCTGTCATTGGCTGGTTTAAGTGGCCACTTAACACACTGTAACATTCACCATTCTGCCCGTGTTTGAACGTCCACATTTCCTCAACTCTTCCATCTGTTGACGTTTGTGAAGTAAAAGAGCTGAAACCTTTATCACGTGGGTGAGATTCATCCGGCTGAACCAAATTTAAAAAATAAACATAAATTAGATAAAAACAATATTTTTTAATAGTATTTCTGTTAAAAATTTATTTTAAAAGTTTTATGTAACTAAAATATAATTACGTTTAGACCGGCAGATTACGCCATTTCAAATTTAGACTGAATTTAGGTATCGGGGATCTCAATAAAGACTAAGTATTTAACTAAAATTTGTTAAAATAAAAGATAATAGATTGAACATAAAATTGGCCGAAGGCAATTTTTTTTTTTTTATTTTGAAAAGAAATACACGCATTTTAAATCATATACATTTTTGTAACATTTTCCTTTATTTCTACGTAAAATCATGCCTTCGGTAATGCTCTAAAAAAATAAAATTTATTGAAATACTTAAGTTGAAACCTTTTTTTATAGAATTGTATTCTCTTTTTTTAAAAAAAAAAGAAGATAATTCTGGTTGTAATATTTAATTTATAACAAAATCTTATTTACGTTGTTATCACCTTCAAACCTGCCCTTATCGCTTTCGGTTAGAGGTATGTTTTGGAGGTACCTCAATCGGACTGGAAAAATTGCTTCGAAAATTGGTTCAAACGCATGCAAAAGTGTATTGATCTTCTAGGAGAATATTTTGTAAAACAATAAAGCCATTTTCGGTTATAAATATTCGTTTTTACTTGTATACACTAGATCATCTTAGATCACCTAAATCAACGTCAAAAGGAAAAGTTATTATACCTCTACGCAAACAGCGCACTAAATTCGGCGAACGCGCATTTGCGGTCGCAGGCCCTACGGCATGGAATGCTCTCCCAGCAGAGGTCCGAAACTGTAAGAGTGAAGTGATGTTTCGGAAGAAACTTAAAACCCACTTGTTCTCTAAATCATTTGAATAAATTCTTAGCATGTGGCGTCAAAGTAAATTATATTTCTTAAATTAAAAAGTTAAAATTAAATTTATATCTTTATATAATCGCTTTGTAAAGCGCCCTTGAGGTATTATATTACGAAAATGGCGCTGTATAAGTTATCCATAATAATAATAATTATTATTATAACCCTCATTTAACGTAACAACGAACTATTAAGCGCTTGAAATGAAATAATTTACGGATTGAATTTGTGCCTTTTATTTAATTGTGTATTTTATCTAACTGTATTTTATCTAACTGATGCATGTACCAAGATTTAACTTTTTGAAATACTACCTCCCACTACAACAGTGCTACTAAAAGTGAACTTATCGATACATACTCAATAGATTTAAAATATTCTTTCTAATATACTCGTACATACAAAATGATACGTCAATCCTTAAACCACTCTCATACACACGTTCGTCTAATAATAATATCAAAAATTCATAAAATTGAGCGGGAAATTCATATAAAACGAAATAATGCAGACTAAAATGGATACAAAGTCCTTGGAACAAAAGGCTTCTTTCCCCCCTCCGCTCCGGCAACTACACGTGGACCGGACCATCTTCTAGGAATTTAGCAAAAACACGTGTTTGCACTTGTGCGACACTGCGACAGTGACTAGTGACTACCGAAAATCTACGAAAGCAACCCTTCGGATATTTTTATCTGTTATGCTATCCATAGTGTTGAAGTGCTTTATCTGTTAAGTTTTTTACTGTTTACTTTTTAGCACGAACACTTTACAAATTTACTATTATGCTCAGTGTTTGTTTTTGTAAATTTATTGATAATTTTAGTTGCCAGAATTTCACTCGTCCATGCACTTTGTAGCTGCAAGACGATTAGTAATCTAGCTTCAATAGGTAAATGTTATCAACTATCAAATATCCAAATTTAGTAAATGAGGTTTAGAATTCCAACCGTCCATGCATGCGCTCAGTAGCTGCAAGACTTGTTGTTATCTAACTTCTATTTTTATAAATGTGTTTTTAATTTATTTTTTTTAAATATCACTAAAACTCTAAACTCCATCATTGTCAAATAAAAAAATAGAAATGTAAATAGGGGCTAGATTTCTTAGTGTCCATGCGCTCTGTAGCTGCAAGACGTGTAATCTAGCTCCTATATCATAACTGGAGACGAGAAACAAGAATCCTAACCGCCCGTGCGCTCTGTAGCTGCAAGCGTGCTGGGATATTTATTTATTGTACAGCGCCCTTGAGGTGATTTTCACAAAAACGGCGCTGTATAAATTATCCAAATATAAATAAATAAACACCAAATTTAATGAACTCGTACGGTTGAAAAATAAAAACACCTTCCTCTGTTGTAACGCATTTAGATTTAATCCCTAGGGGAGGAATCCAGCACGTCTGCAAACATTTGGACATGCTCACGACATTATTGAAGTTTCGGTTTCGGCTGAAAATCTAGTTTCGAAAGGTAACCAGTAAGTTGTACCGTGTCGCAGTCGTACTAATTCTTGCCGCGCTAGAATTCTCAAATTTTGTGCCGTTTTCAAAAGCTTACATTTCGGTTTCAGAACGTCGCTTCTGCCTATGAAAATACACCGAATATTATAAAAACGTTACATTGGGAAAACATAATGTACGGTTAATCCACAATCTTGCGTGTATAATGGTGCCAGCGAAGTACGAATGCCGTAGAGGGGCCGTATAAAAGGGGATTGCGAAATTAATGACTTGATTTTCCGAAATATTTCCCTAAGGGTGTTGGAAACATTTCTCCTTCTGATATTTTCACATTAATCCTATTATATTGACGAGGTTTTCTTCTAACGAATTCTGCTAACCCAGATAAAAACACAAATATCCTTCTCATTCGCTATAATATTTAGAACCTATGAAAAATGGACGCTGGAAATCGTTCGTCAATGCTCAAGCGGGGCATAGCAACCGTCATTCAATTACAAATATCAAATAAAACATTTATCGCCATCATTGACAAAATAGGTATGGAAATGAATTAGAACAAATATTCGATATCTTCAATACAAATTCTGTTCATGAAATAAAACGAATTCTCACTCGTTATTAAAAAAAAAAAAAACGGATTTATTTTAAAATATATTATTAAATTTAACTTTGTTTCCTGGAATACGAGATTTTTTATTTCTTTATTCAACATGTACATTATTTTAAATTGCAACTTCTTCCAACCAACTGATGATGATGATTTCACTAAATAGAGGTGGTATAATTATTAAGTAATTTAACTTTTTTTATTTTTGTTTTATTGCTCAAAAAACTTTTATTTTCAAAGTACTTATGTCGTATTATTTTTTTAAATATTATTATCTAGTTATTCTCAACTTTACCGTGTTATATTTATATTTAGTACGTAAGATTTTCTCATAGTTATTGCTATCTTTATTTAGAAATGTTATGTTTCTTTTTTACTTTTTGTATTATATGTTTACTAAATTGTTTAGTTTTAATTATTCTATTATTTCATACTATGTACTACATGATTATTGTGCACTGCTGTAAATATTTCTGTAAATTATTATTTTTTTGTAAAAGGTTCTTTGAACCGTTGATGTATAAATAAATAAATAATTTGATAATTCATTATTAGACTGCTGCGAGATATTGCATAGATTTATGTAGTCATTTTTATTTTTAGTATTATTTTATAATATGCATGCTTCTACTTTCCATTATGTAATTTATTTTATTTGTTTATTTATTACCATATATATTTGGATAATTTATATAGCGCCGTTTTTGTGAAAATCACCTCAAGGGCGCTGTACAATAAATAAATATCCCACCGCGTCTTGCAGCTACAGAGCGCATGGACGGTTGGGATTCTTCCTCATCTCCAATTATAATATACAGGAGCTAGATTACAGCATGCCTTGCAGCTACAGAGCGCATAGACAATAAGAAATCTAGCCCCTATCTACATTTTTTTTTTTAATATTTGAAAAAAAAACAAATTCATAAAAATAGAAGTTAGATAACAACAAGACTTGCAGCTACTGAGCGCATGGACGGTTGGAATTCTAGACCTCATTTTCTAAATTTGTATATTTGATAGTTGATAACGTTTACCTATTGAAGCTAGATTACTAATCGTCTTGCAGCTACAAAGTGTATGGTTACATGCATAAAATTATACCATACCGTATTATCATACCATATTATATACATAAAATTATACATTTATACAACGTTGCTTTGGCTATCTAACTTGGGTTATTTATCCCGTTCTAAGTCAGTCAAAAAATAAATATATGTATGAAACAGTAATCAGGACATAGTATAATAAATAAAGGTATAAGACATAGTGAAAAACATATAAAAACATAAAAAATGTATAAAACATGTAGTAAAACATATAGTAAAAACGTATTTAAAAAAACGTAAAATACGTAGTAAGAAACGTAGTAAAAGACAAAGTAAAAAACATATTTTAAAACCCAGTAAAAAAATGTATTAAAAACATCGTAAAATACATATTAAAAATAATGTTGTATCCCAACTCAACACATGGCTCTTGGCCTTATAGAGTTAGGGATGCGTTATTAGTTTTTGTAATATACGTATTTGTATCAATAAATAAATATTTATTACAAGTGCGATCTTAAACGGCTGCAAAAAAGGTTTTGAGATAGAAACGCCTCGTATATGTCGGTAAATAAAATTACAACATGCTTGAAATGTAATTAATGAACGCTGATATCCAGCACTGAAAGTAAAATCCCTAAGAGCGTTTATAAATAAATAAAGAAAGATTAAGACGAAGGGTTTCTGGATCATTCTTAATTCTGGGGTCTAAATCAGAATTAACGTTGGACATATCGAATTACATATGAAATGCGCAAAAACCTATTAAGGTTGGCGATAATGGAACCATATCGCGTGGATTGGCAAGAATTCCAGGTATCGATTATGCCGGATACCCAATGTGACAATGGTTATGTTCATAGTCGGGCACACTCAGGTAGAAATGGACGGGTGTTTTTTTGGATTCGTATCTTACCTCGGCGGCTTATGTTTGCACGTTGTCAAATTATCGCGGTGTTGTTGGAACGCGATTTATTTACTGATGTTAACATTAATATCAATTGCTTTATTTATTTAAGCAATAAAATAGAGGTAACTGTCGTTTTACGCCGGGGTTTCGTTCCGAGAGACAACGCACAGTGATCAATATGTATGAACGTTAACTGGAAACTAGAATAAATTTCATGATCCCCAAAAAAATCTAATTGTACGCAAATGGCATTAATACATATCACACTTTAAAGAAATACTTTAAAAAAAAAAACCGTATAGATTAGGCAACGTTGGAAAGTGCTTACAAATTCTGTCGAGTGTCGAATTCAATCTATATCGTTGAAAACAGTGCGGTGTGAGCTTACGTTATTCTTTTCTAATATAAACCTAACGTAAAGTGTTATATGAAAAAACATTGACGAAGGTACGGTTCACTTTATCAAATAAAAAAAATATATAAAAAAAAAGGTTTATTATGTTTTGGGTACTTTGAAATATGTTGTCTAGAATATAATATTTTAGATTTTTTGTAAAAAGTCCCACTTATTACACAATTTTTTTATTTATTTAAATAGCGACATTCATTAGTTAAATACCTGTTAAGTAACTTTTACGGCTTTTTACAGATAATGAAATAAATAAAAAAATTCAGAGAGGCGGGAAGTAATCACACGAAGATATATTTTTAAATTATTAAGAAATATAAAAAGTTTGTCTAAAGCAACCTGTTCAAAAAGTTTCTAATTTTATTTTCATGAAGTTAGAAATAATTCTTACTGATGAAACAGAAAAAATAAAATTATATTCTCAAATAAAAACCTTGTGTTCTCACATTAGTCTCAGGCGGAAGTCGAAACTTGCCGAAAACGCATTGAGCTGCTATACGTCGCCGCGCCGCGACGCTCACCTCCGTCACACACTCTTCGTCGGGGTATTTTTAAGTTTTTATTTAAGATTATTTCTAAGTTAGATTAAGTTTTTTCATTCTAATATATTTCATTATTTAACGAAGCCAATAATTTATTTCTTCATCCTCTCCCCCTCTTTAGTAAATTGACTGACATAAAGCAAGAAGCGAAGTAACATAAAAAAAATATATTTCTTAATATTTTTATATATTTTTTTTATAATTCATTATTGTACGAAGTGCGTAAAGCGCTATTGCCAATTGGCTCGGCGAAACTTAATACCTATACATCGAATACATATTATTATATTTTCACTATTAAGAATGTGCACGCGCCAGCTTATAAAAATCCACCAATATATATTTATTTCGTAATATTTAATTCAGCAAAAATACACTTTTCTTTTAATTGTTTTATTTACCAATGTTTGTACTTGTTTATATTAATTTTATAATATCCTCTTATGTAATAAAACACTTTCATAAACTTATTTAATTCCAATTTTTTTTTTTTAGTTATTTTAAATAAAAAAATATATTAGAAACACTACAGGCACAAATCTAACAATTTATAAATATTTTCTGATAATTTTCTACTAGCTCAAAGTAAAAAAAAATCTAATTTCCAGTTAAAAGTTTAAAATTGATCACTGTGCAGCGGCGTAAAAAAAATCGGCGTAAATTGAACACAAATACATATAATGGAAGATAAAAAGTGTGTTCCGTGGCAAAATTCTAAGAACAATCTAACATGTTTATTTAATACATATCCTATATATATTCAAAATAAATTAACAATGTATTTAATAAATACAGTTTAAATTCGTTTACAAAATAAATAGTAATAACTTGATATAAATAGTATTTTTTTAAAATAATAAATACTTACTCACCAGTTCGTCGGTACTAAATTAAATTATCACACTTTTTTGAAAAAACCATCCAATTTCATTTGCTTTGATTGTTGCTGTTGTTGCGCAAAGAATTTGCGTAATTTGCAGGTTTACCCTAGGAGGAAAATCGGCCACTGGGTTTAATATGTTCACAATATAGTACACTTATTTGTTTGAATAAATAAGCTGAAGTAATCGGCTATTTCCTTGGCTCATTATAAATAGTCCAATGTAATGGGTAAGCTGCGCATAATCGCTTCTTTACACGGTTCGCCCCTGATGTATACCTAGGACATAAAATAAACCTTGAGAAAGAGAATCATGAGGTGGAAATTAAAAGAAGGCGAGGCCGCGTTTGGTCAGTCCCCAAAGTATTTGAGATCTCCCTGTACAAATGTATGATTGTAAAACGCTTGTGTTCACGAAAAAAATTGTACACAAATTATAAGTTAAAAATACTTGGTGTTTCATTAAGAGACAGAAGAACCAACTCATTGACAAGAGCGAGATCAAAGGTCATCGATGTGGCCCACAGGGTTACCAACCAGAGTTGAGTTGATCATATACCCAAAACCACTGACACTAGATGGACTTAAAAAGTCCTAAAATGGCGACCCATAACCGGCAGAAGAAGTGTCGGCAGGCCTCGGGCAGGTTGCCTGATGATATAAGACGGGTTGCAGGAAGTGACTATGTGCGATTGATTCGGGATAGGGAGACGAGAAGATCTTATTTGAAGGCCTATGTTCACCATCGGACAAGAGAGGGCTGATGATGATAATAACATTATATAATATTTGTCGTCAAATACAGATTTCACTTTTAGCGCTGTTTTCATTCTCGAGTTAGTATAGTATGACAATACTTCAGGCAGTTTAATTACGTTATTCTGAGCAGTCCTCAGGCCTCGTGCAGTTTGATAATATTATCACCCCCTCCCAGCTTTGTGTCTCAGTCTCCGAGCCTCGGGGGCTCATTACATCTAGAATAATGGCTTCAGAACCTACCTCTAAAGCGGGAATTCGGGGTGACTTGTAACTAAGACATCGGCGCACCTTTTGCTCCGGGCCGCTAAAAAATGCGATTAAATTACTCATCTTTTGATACGGAAAATTAGACTCGACGACTAGATTTGGTCAAAGAGTTCATTAGAAGTGAATTTCCTGAATTATTTGACACCTTCCAAGAAGGATAATGCGTCATAAGACGCTGATCGCAAAACATTTGTTTTAATGATAATAATATATTGTCAATTATTATAGCGCCGTTTTCGTCAGAGATCACTTCAAGAAGCTGTACATGTAAATATTTGCTAAGAAAGATTTAAGTTTTTTTTTTAGTTTAATAAATAAATATGCAGTCTGCATAGATTTATTTAATAATAATGCTTACAAATTACAACAGGGATGGATAACATAATCACAATACCAGAGCAAAGTCAAAGTCACAAAATAACATTTTATTTAAGGCTGGAAAAAATATGATTTGTGTAAAATATTTATAAAAAGAAAAAAAAAACAAACCGAAGGTTAAGAAATATGTTTTGAACAACTTATAAATAAAATGTATGTGCAAAGTGATTATTAGAGAACACATAAGAATATCTTTGTGTGCCCTACTTCAAGATTCAAAATAAACTATTAACTCTCGTGTGCCTGTGATGTCACACTAATCGACATAGGACACAAGACTTGATATATCTATCTTATTTAAAAAAAAATGTTAAACTCTTATTTTCTGTAATCTTCAAATGGACATTCACACCGGATTTAGATAGTTAAATTTGTACAACTATGCAGGATGTTAATCCAAAAAAATATTTATCCTTGCTACGCGAAGAATGAATGTCACATTCAGCAACACATCTGTATAAGAGAGAGCACAAAGATAAAACTCATAACAAGAAAGACAGAGACGCGGTTCTCTGGCGGGTGTTGTGTAAAACAGATTCAGTTTTCAGCCGGTTGATGACAGTGGTGGGGGACGCACGCGCGTAATATAATCGGCGTATTTATATTTTTTTATTTATTTTGCCATAATAGAGCTAAATAATATGTTTTTTTTGCATAAATTCAAATGTCTGAACTTAAGAATATTCCGTCTTTTACTAGTGGTAACACGATGTTACATCACCGCGCGCTAAGGGATTATTTAACACAGTCGTTCAAGAGTAAAATAAAAATTCAAAAAACGAAAATGACGCTTTATAAGTTAAACATCATAATAATAGCAAACATCATCATGTGATTTTGATAAAATTATCAATGAAACTTCTTGGTTTAGTTTTACTTTTTTATTATTTTGACCAACGAGCGCTTTCGCCTGAGTAGGCATCTTCAAGACTGGTGAATTGTTTACAACGTTTACAGCTTTTATACTATTCTTAACATATTTTGGAGATAAGAAGATCAAATAAGTTTACAAGTCTTGAAGATGCCTACTTAGGCGAAAGCGCTCGTTGGTCAAAATAATAAAAGTGTAAAACTAAACCAAGAAGTTTCATTGATAATTTTATTTATAATTTTATCAAAATTATTAACTATGGAGTTTTATCAAGAAATATTAACAAAAAACATCAAAACACATGATGATGTTTTCTATTATCATAATGTATAACTTATATAGCGTCATTTTAAGTTTTTAAATTTTTATTTTACTCTTGAAAGACTGTGTTAAATAATCCCTTAGCGCGCGGTGATGTAACATCGTATTACAACTAGTAAAAGACGGAATATTCTTAAGTTCAGACATTTGAAACAAAAAAAACATGGAGACGTATTGTGTGATTATTCCTTTTCCAAAATTTATGCAAATAAACACATAATTTAGCCCTGTTATGGCAAAATAAACTAAGCCAAGAAGTTTCATTGATAATTTTATCAAAATCATTATCATCACGTGTCTCTTTAATTATATATTCTTTGCAGAGTTTTTCGGATATTTTAGACGAATTTTCAATGATTTATATAATTTAATCCCTTCCTTTTAAACATTTTTCTTTTGTGTGAGAATTCGCGTTCTTTGCTTTTTCAATTACTCACACTGCGGAGTCTTAAGCCATAGAAGCATTTCTGCTTTATTCTCCCCCTTTCTTCTCTTTTCGCTGTTCTTAACACCTTCGTTATCCTTCCAATTGAACTTCCACTGCGAGAGGAAGAAACCTAAAACTGAAAAAATATATCTATGTAAACGTAAACTACGGATGCTTTGTTCTCCGTTACTTTGTGGCGTCTCGATCAAAGCTTAACTTAAAACCGAACACCGCCGCAGCAGCGCTTACTCGGTCCGACGAGAAACCCGGTTTGTACGGATCCGAAAACCGAACCGGACCCTGGTCGAATTAAACGCAGTCTCACAGAGCAGCCAGCCATTGAATTGTGAAAATGAGACAATAGCACTTGTGAAAAGAGTGAATAATCAAATCTTCACAACAGTTGGAATGTTTTTTACTTTGACAAATGATACACGCATGAGAGAACCCTTTTAATACCCTGTCATCGCTCTAATTTTCTTGCCCTCTCTTTCACAGTAGTAGCCGCTCGATTGTGGAATAATCTCACTAACGTTAGAGACGCCCCCTTCTTTATTTAAATTTAAGTCAAGATTGAAATGTCACTATCTAAATATTTTAATTGTTCCTTTATCCTTTTTCTTTCCTTCCCCTCTCCGCCCTTCATGGTATAGTGTTATTTTTTTTTTTTTATATATTTTTATTTTGTTAATCTTTCTTTTAATTTTTGTATAAAATTGTAAGATTCAATATGTCCATGCATTTATAATTTTCTCAAACTGAACAGTTTGGGTAGGTAGGAAGAAATTGCCTTGAGGCAATATGCCCGCCCTTATATGTATATATATTTTATATGTATATAAAGTGTCAAATAAATAAATACACAATGCGTACATTAGTTTTTTAATTATACAAAAGAGAATTTAACGATGTATTCAGTTTAAAGTCTAGCTGACCACACAACCTATTTATTTATTTTAATTTATACATTTATTGCATAAAAATTAGTATACATATCTAATAACAGGGAATCTATATAAAACTAATGAATATAAAATCAAAAAGGGAATGTTCTCTGTTTATGATAGTCTCTATCTAACATGGCTCAGCCTGTTCTAAGATGGAGGTTTTTATCTTTTAGAGCATACTAATATGTAAAGATGATATTATTATTTTTCTTCCAAAAATCATATATACATTTTGCTACTTCCTATGATGTGTATTTTGCAGATAACAGCCAGCCCTAGTAAAGCTCCGATGTATGTTGTGTCATTATGTATTGAACTTATTATTTTATAAAAAATAAATAAAACATCTTTGTTTTTAACCACTATTTTTTTTCTTCCACCAACCGGTTTCAAAGCAAACAAGCTTATTTCTCAAAGTTTACGTGTCTAATGAATTCTTTCTAATTTTTTTTTATCCAGGTTTACTAAATACTACACGTGGAGCTAATAAATCTAGTCTTTTTTCCCCTAAAAGGTGGTAATTTGAGATGAATACGAAACTAGACAGGAGTGAACTTAAAGAAATATTGTTAATTTGGTTTTTCATCAGTTTTTTCTTGTTATGAAAATAAAAAAGTTGTGGTAAAAAACGAAGTTTTTTTCTCTTTTTTTAAATAGAAATATAATTTTAATAATACACTTTAAATTATGCCATAACATAAATTGGAAAAAATGCCCACAAAGACTTCAGCGTCTGAGCGTGGGCCAATCCTTTTTGAATTATTAAAACGTTTATAGCATATAAATATGGTATGACCATGAAAAGGAAATAAAAGAAAAATAAATAAAAAAACAAATTAACATAATATGCTGATATTACGAAAATATTATTTATTTGCAGCATCCATTTTAATGGATAACCACAAAGTTAGTGCTTCAAATACAAAATTTATTTTTATTTTATATAAGTGTACTTTATTGAAAATAATTATTTAATCGATTTGCTACAATAGCTTTAAAAATAATTTGATCATTTTTTATGATAATAATTTCTTGTTCAGATTTTCGATCTATGTAAAACTGGCTCAACAGTTTCGCTCGACCGGTTATTCAACGAGAGTTTAAAATCCTCTCAGTTTAACTGGAACGCGGTCTGCGAGCACCGAAGCTCGTACCTCTTAACTATCGGTCGACTGTTGTAGCGAGGTTCACATAGGACCTTAGGGTGGGTCGCTGCATTTTTGTGATAAAACCTGGCATTGTGTTCGGCGGGCGTCGGCGTTTTGGGCCATACAAATTTCGCCTTGTAAATAAGTGAGATTCAAAAACTTATTTTCGATTTACTTCAATAGCACTGGGACCCTTTTCTCGAGAGCATCATTTTTTTAAAATCCGCGATGGTATGTTATTTGGCTATCAAAACCTGTCTCTATTTTAATTGTATAAGTGAATACACTGGACAGAAAAAAAAATGCTAGTTGCCGAACGAGGAAAGCTGCCCGAGGGAGCTTCAGATGTACATGTTTCTTTAAAAAAAAAAAAAATTTCTTTCATTCATCTACCATTTACATAGAAATATAATTACGAAAATACACTTTACAAAAATACGTCTTAAAATTAAGCTATAGCATGAATTGGAAAAAATGCCCACAAAGACTTCAGCGTCTGAGCGTGGGCCATTCCTTTTTTAATTATTAAAACGTTTATAGCATATACATATTGTATGACATGACCATAAAAAGAAAAGAAAAATAAAATAAAAATGCTGATATTACGAAAACATGATTTATTTTATGCTTCATCCGATGGAGGCAAAGAGGGTAGTGAATAGAGAAATATCACTTTTTTTACATTTTAAAGTAATAAAGGCCCATGAAATACTGTCCAGTAAAAAAATGTTTTTTTTTGTTACTTATTGATAGCAAAAAAAAAATGTAATTTTGAATTCTCGCAAAAACGGTCATTCCATTGGCCACGCCCCTAATACATCACGATTCATGTTAATTTGTTCCTGACCATTAAATTTGTTGAGAACATTGTCACGAATCTTGACGTCACAATTATCAAGGCCATACTTGTCGCGGTTTTCTTGAGACGTATTAAAAATAATCTTCATATAAAAACGTTTCTCCACGATATCCATATTGATTTTATTATTGTAAATCCATTTCATATATTTTAATCGGGATTCGTTGTATGTGATATTTCTCTATTCTTCACTGACTGCTTTTAAATTGATTAGACATGATCAATCATCAAAACAAGAATCCAGGCAACTCAAAACAATCTGTACCATATAGGACTTGAGATGTTTAATCAGAAGAGATTAGATATACTACGTCTATCACATCGTTTCGCTGGATAGCGATCGATGGTTCTTGTTAAAAACAAATATCCATATTGGTCTATAGTGTCATCGGAAAGCGTCTGGGCAAATAACCATTGTTTTGTTTTAAAAAAATATATGTTTATTGTTTATAAGTAAGTTAAGCTAGTTGTTCAAATTTATATTTTTTTGTACAACTATTTAAAATGAATACGAAATGATTACAAAAAAGCCTTCAAATTCTTTGAACTTAGTTGAAAAGTGATGTCATATCTCCCATACAGCCCTAAAGTCATGTTCCAAACGCTCTCGCGACCATAGAAAAAGCTTTTATTTTGTAAGTAAATACGCGAGAAAAAAGTGTTTTCTACGGCCGCGAGAGCGGTCAGCTGGTATTCTTAACGGAATTGTACGCAGAGAGATCGCTGTTTTAACGTGTAACTATGTTAAAATGCGTTTTCTACGCGCGCCTTTGCGTTCAGAAGACCACCCATTACGCGCTCTGATTACCATTTATTTCGAATTTTGCTTAAATCTTCGAATGATAAAACCTTCAGTCATGAAGATGGTCTCAAATTGCACTTGGTTCGCTTTTTTTCTGATAAGGAACAGAAGTTCTATTAGCGCAAAATTATTAAGCTCAAAGAAAGATGGCAAAAGCTCATCGAACAATATGGAAAATAAGTTATTGATTTGAGTTTATTATTTGTATTTAAAAAGTATATTTATTTCACACTAGAAAACCGTTATTTATTTACTGCTAACCCAATAATATCGATACAAGTCTTCTATGAGAAAAAAAAGAATAAGGAAAACAGAAGACATTAATAAAAAGGAAGGAGCGTTTCTTCAGACGTGATTTAAACAGAGCTATCAATTTGTTTCTTTTTTGGGTGATGCCGTATGTGTTGGATTTGTTCCGACGTTTCGGCTACCATTGCAAGAGCCATCTTCAGGGTAAAGTTACAGACACGGTATCACCCAAAAAAGAAACAAATTGATAACAGTGACGTGAAAACCTTCGTACCTGTTAAACAGAGCTACTCTAGAAACATCTTTGACAGTGGATAAAAGATAGTTCTACGGTCGCATTTTTTTTCTCCTCATTATAAACAATAATAAAAATATGTGTCTTCATAGGAGTGGGGTAACCCGTGCCGAGGTTCTTAGCAATATTATTTTTTTCCAAAGTCATTTTTTTCTCAAAAATATTAAAACAATGATCCACAAAGTTAATGCTACAAACATTAAAAAAATGTAATTTAGGCCTGTTATAGCAAAATGCGACATATTTTTATTTTTTTAAGTCTTGTATTCTATGTAGAATTATGTAACATAGCTACAAAAAATAGAGTGAAATTAATTTGAAAAAATATTTATTAATAAGTATTGGAAGAACATAAATGAAAATGAATTGTAGTCGAGAATGTTTAAAAATGAGAATTCCATTATAAGGCGATTTGGGAATTAAATTCGCCCCTGTAATTTTAATTCATTTCCTTTTGCAAAGCCCCCAGCATTAAAGACGAATAATATAAAATGTATTTCAGCGGACTCCTGCATTTTCCTGATAAAGCCGACTATTGAATCTCCCGCTTTATTCATTTTTCTCTTAGAAATGTCACGAAAGGGTCGCAAAAACCCTTTGAATAATTCTTAAAATTATTACTTTTTTGTCTCGGTATTCAATCAACTCGAGTCTCGATAGCAAATCAAACATTTTCCCAGGGTTTCAATTTTAAATAATGTTTTTTGTTCCATCGAACAAAGTTTATAATTATGTTTTCAAATAAATTGCTTTTCAACAACTTATGTTTTTTTAAATGGGTACTTAAATAAATTATTTTTTTGCCAGAATCGTGGAAAAGCGGGAGTGTTGTCAAGTTGTGGAAGGTGTTGACCTCGCTCTTTCATGACATTGGTCGTAGGGAGTCAGAAAAGTTGATGCATGCCACGGATTGGAGATTCTTACTGGATGTCGAAAATAAAATATGAAAATAAAGAATAATAAAAAAAATATACAGAATGTTCATTAAACCCTGTCACATCCGAAACCACGATGATCAGTATGAGCAAGATGACATATTGGCAAATAATTTTTTTTTTTAAACGGATAAAATTTAAAAAAATAAAATATCAAAAAAAAAGGAAATGGTTGCTTACTTCTGCAGGGGAGAAACGAGGGAAGGTGGGGGGAGTATGTTACACTGATAGCCGAGCTCCCCTCACTTCTCCCCTGCAAAAGTAAGCAACCATTTGTTTTTTTAAATATTTTATTAAAAAAATATATTTGTTCTAAATAATTTTTTTTAATATGCTAATATGTCTTTTTGTCCATACTGATCATCTTGGTTTCGGATGTGACAGGGTTTAAAGAACACCTGTATATCTTGAAGTTTCGCATTATAAATAAATTGTCTATGAATGTATGTATGTGTATGCGCATGTACGTGTGTATGTATATATGTGTTAATATATATATATATATATATATATATATATATATATGTGTGTATGTGTGTATATATGTGTATGTGTGTATGTATATGTATCAAAATGTGTATACGAGTAAGTTTATATTTTATTAGTCTGTGCTCTCTGTCTATTAATTTGTTTATTATTATCATACATTAGAATGTAATTGCCTAGCTTGGAACGGGGTATGTACCCTTGTTAGCTGGGCAAAGTGAACGTAAAGTTGTATTTTTGATAAAAAGGTGTAAATAAATAAACTACTCAAAATAATTACAACCGTCTTATCCACTGGGCACTGTATTGGTGCTAAAGTTCATTATTTTGTGAGCGAGCGAAATTTTGGTTTCGGGTAAGGTTTCAGCCAGTTTCCGCCAGTAAAACGAGTTACGGCCGCAGTTTCGGTTTCTGCCGAAACTTGCAGTCGGAATGTGTCGGATTACGTTCGGAAAGCGTTCAGCTGTACTTTTTGGGCGCATCTATGTCGCATGGCTCGACCGCGTGACCATGGCGATTACAAAGATATACTATTTATTTATTTAACATGGAAATTAATCACATACAAGTACCTAGGTACCTACTTATCAATGAAAATTCCCTTTCCAAGCTTATAGCAGGCAAGTCAACATTCGGGCAGGACAACGTCTGACGGGTCCGCTAGTTTTATGTAAATAATATGATAATAAATAAAATATATACGTCATGATTTCCTCCCTAGGGAGTTGTTCATATTTAGATTTATTTCAACAGAGAGGGAAAAAGTTTTCGAGAAGAAATTTGGAAGTCTAGGCATTTACAGGGCTTATGACCTGTCATTGGCTGGTTTAAGTGGCCACTTTACACACTGTGTAACATTCACCATTCTGCCCATGTTTGAACATCCACATTTCCTCAACTCTTAAGCCCTGTAAATGCCTAGACTTCCAAATTTCTTCTCGAAAACTTTTTCCCTCTCTGTTGAAATAAATCTAAATATGAACAACTCCCTAGGGAGGAAATCCAGCCAGTCTGCAAGCATTTGGACATAATCAAACATTGTTGAATTACTACCTGGTAAAAGAAGAAGTATAAAAATTGGAAAATTGTTTCCAGGCGTTGCCTAGTAGGTGATTTGGTTCAGCCGGATGAATCTCACCCACGTGATAAAGGTTTCAGCTCTTTCACTTCACAAAAGTCAACAGATGGAAGAGTTGAGGAAATGTGGATGTTCAAACATGGGCAGAATGGTGAATGTTACACAGTGTGTAAAGTGGCCACTTAAACCAGCCAATGACAGGTCATAAGCCCTGTAAATGCCTAGACTTCCAAATTTCTTCTCGAAAACTTTTTCCCTCTCTGTTGAAATAAATCTAAATATATACGTCATTGTTTAAATCCAATATTTTTGCCCTGATTTCACCAAAATTTGTCATAATTTAGATTTTATTTAGTTACCTATATTTCATTGTGATGAAGATGCCACGTTACAGTTATAACAAATGGCGTCCTGTGTTTTTCGTCACCGCTTTTACCATAAATTCCCGATAATGGCACCCCAAAGGGTCCCAAATGTCTTGGCGTGCCCATAAATTTAATATCACTTAGGTACGGATATATTTAATCTTGTTCAATACTGTGTTCACAAATAATACAGTCCACAAATACAAGAGTCAATAGCGTCATCGAAATGTTTTCACACAACTATGTATAAATTTATACTTATATTTAACCTCTCTCTGGGTCTTACTTATAAATCTGGTATAAAGTTAAGCTTGAGAATAGTAGTAGAATAATGATGGTATAGCAAAAAAGTATTACTTATAAACCTCACAGAGTTAAACTCGGATTAAATCTAGGATAGAGACCATAGAAACTTATACCTGCACATTATGTGGTATAACGCTGGAATAAGCACTCGATCTATCAAAAGTCATATTTTTCGGTAAACAAAATGGATAGTTTATCAGCTTTTTTTTCAATTTTAATCAATTTTGATGTCCTGCGACCTTCTCTATGTGATTTTTAATTATTTGTTTAAATAATATCTGAAATGTTATATGTTTTTATTAATTGTGACAAAAAAGAATCACGAATAAACTATAGAATTCGTATAATAAAATAAATAAAACTACTTTGTTTTATTTATTTTATTATAATGAATAACCACAAAGTTAGTGCTTCAAATATAAACTGTATAGAATTCGTTTTTAAGTTCTCCTCTTCTTCCTTTTTTTAAATTTATTTTTCTAACGGTTTTCTCCATGTTCTCGATTACACTGACAGTAGTCTCGTGTTAACTGTTTAAAAAAATTAAGCATAAATAACATGTGAATTGTAATTCTAGGTAATAAATATTTTAATAAGTAAGTTTTTTTTATATCGGTTATAAATAGTTAAAACGGGTATAGTTATTTCTTAATATAAACCTGGTATAAGGAAATCTAATAAGTAAGGCCCTCTCTCTTCAGAGGCCCTCCCTCCTCGTCTGAGGATGGTGATTACGCTCCAGGCATGGCTCGTCTGTGGACAGTCTCCCTCCATCTGGAACGGTCTTGTGCTCTTCTATAGGCATTCGTCAGTGATGATTCTGATAATTCAGTGACTGTGCCGCTCCATCTCGTCGGTTGACGTCCACGCGACCTTGTCCCTTCGACACCTTCCAGGAGAATTGTTTTCTCCATACTATCAGAGTTTTCCCTGAAAATATGCCCAAAGAACTGCAGGATTCTTTTCTCGCTCATGGATGCTAGTCTCTCTCCTATGTCCAGTTCCTCGAGTGAAGATGTATTTGTACGTCTGGCCGTACGCGGAATCCGCAGCATTGGAATATTTAACCTAGGGGCGTACCAATCACAATGCAATACGTGTCCATCGAGGTATATTGGGAGGACGCCACGTAACTTTAATATTCGCATTAAAGAACGCATGATATGTTTAAACAATAATAATTTGTCAGAGTTTGCCAATCATATCATGCAAACGCTCATAACGAAAGCATTTGGCCCTTTTTACACATGCCACGCAAATCCACCTGGCCCGGTAACTTTACCGCGTCATCCTACAAACGCATGCACAATATGTCACCTTTTGTAGGGTGAACTCGGTCAAATTACCGGGCGGGTGGATTGGCGTGGCATGTGTGATAAGGGCCTTTGGAATGCCAGGCCTGAGCTTCAATTATGATGGGAAGATAAAATTTATCTTCAACTTTATCTTCAAAGTAAAATAAAGTTTTCTTTATGAAAAAAATATTATATGTTTACATTTTTTTATTCTAAACATGTTCAATTACCGGTTACCGACGAAGATATTTGTACAAATATATTCACTTTCGTACATAAATCTTGATATTAGTTTATGCTGTCTCAGTATTTATTTATTCATTCAAAATTACACTAGTTTAAATATTCATAAACTTGTTAAGGCTTTTTAGGCTATGCCCGTGTCAAGCCATAATAAATAACAATAAAAATACATAGTAAAATTAATTAGATTAAATTATAATGACATGTGATGCAATAGAATAACAATCTAGGAAAAAAGGTATAAGTAATAAATAATAAAATTCCAAAGAATACAATGCAAAAAAGATAATCAGAAATATAAAGGAACAGAGTAAACGGTGCACTTAAATCGACCTTGGCAAATAAATGCTCGTCACAAGAGGCAAAATTGGCAGTTCACAACGGAGTCCTGGTCCCGTCCCTGATGTATGGGAGCGAAGTATGGACTTGGAAAAACAGGGATGAAAGTAGGCTGAATGCTGTCGAAATGCGATCTCTCAGGCGAATGTGTGGTAAAACTATGTACGATAGATGCACAAATGTTGAGATCCGTACATTATGTAAGGCTGAGACAAGCATTATCGACAAAATCAAGAAAGGAGCTATGCGCTGGTTTGGACATGTAGAACGAATGGACAGCGAGAGAACGGCTAAGAATATTTACAATGCGAATGTTGATGGATGCAGAAATAGAGGAAGACCGAGAAAGACATGGCATGACCAAATCCAACAAATACTTAAAGATGGACATGTCAAAAGTCGGAATAATCGGCGCGCGTGCATGAGAAGATGTATGTATGTAGAGGAAGCGAGATCTGTATGCAAAGATAGAGTGTTGTGGCGTTCTATCCTCTCTGCCTACCCTTACGGGGAAACGGCGTGATGGTTCGTTGTTGTTGTAGTTTATCCAATTAACCTAATTATCATTAACATAATAAACAATAAAAAACTAAAATAATCACAAAAAACATAACCAATTTATATAGACCAATAGAACAAATTTCATAAACAGTAAACACATTTTACCTATTTTGCTTAATCTACTCATCGATCCGTGTGCAACCCACCTCCACTATCCATTTCTTAATAGCAATTTTATATTGTGAGAACTTACTAATTGTCCTTCTGGATAATGGAAGTAGATTGTATGCCATGCCGGATATGTCAAATAATGTTACGTACTAAATTAAATAATACAAAAATACATAATAAAAAAACATAAAAATATCAAAATATATATTAAGAAAATAAAAGTTAAAGTGTGGAAGGAAAGCAGATTTGTATATACCGATGAAGATAGCCGTTCATAATCGCGGCCCTGGAGTAAAAGGAAACTGTGCAAAAAAATGGCTTTGAAAAATAGGGGTAGGTAAAGAGAGGATATACATAAGTAACATCCTCGAATTTGGAATAACTATTGATCGGTTTCGTCGCTTTTGCGCTTAAAGGTGCCAACATTGCTTTAAAAACTTGGATACTCCAACTTACGAATTTCTCGACTTGCGAACATGTTCAGTTACGGCAAACTCGGCCGTAACCCGGGGGACCGAATGCGTATTTTGAGAAGTGATTAATACTATTGTACGACTCCCCCTTCCACGCAATGGGCTGATTAATTTCAGTTTTCATTTTGAAAATTCACGATAACCAGCCATTAGCGATATTACAGTTAGGAATTATTCCACTTGGCAGGAAACGCACAGAATAGTAAAATAGCTCGGCGTATCAACGTGATCAATATAATATTTCAGCATAATTAATATTGTACGAGTGAGTAATTTCGCACGAGTAATAAAATTCCTATTATTAATTAAATTAGTTTTTTTTCAACATTGTGAGTTGGTCCAAATTTTTGCAGACACGAACCGGATTCAACCTTCTTGGGAGTTATTAATATGAATATATTTCAACTGAGATGAAAACATGTTATGTAACGGAATAAAGAAGTCTAGGCATTTATAGAGCTTATGACCTGTCATTGGCTGGTTGTGTGGCCACTTACACGTTGTGTCATATTTGCCATTCTGCCTATGTTTGAACATCTATAGTCCCTCAATTCTTCGATAGGAAATTCATTGGCGATAGGAAAACTGCGGTATTCGGGATACGATTTGCTCGACCGTCCCCTCTATTCCCCTGATTTGGCACCCCCAGACTTCTATCTGTTCCCAAACTTGAAGAAATTTATTTCTGGGAAGCGCTTCGCGTCCAATGAAGAAGTTGAGAGGGCCGTAGATGAATATTTTCACAGCCTTCCAGACTTTATTTCGAGAAGGAAATACTGATGTTGGAAAAGCGCTGGACTAAGTGGGTTAAAGTCAAGGGAGATTATGTAGAAAAATAAAATCATTTTTTAACTGGAAATCGCACTTTGTTTGTGGTCGAATTTGCGAAGATTGAAGACTTTTTTAATTATTAATAACGAATAAAAATACAATATCACAACTAAATATAATTTTTACATTAATCAAATACATATATTTACATTAACGTTTCCCATTACGCAAAAGAAATAAACAATTCTTGTGTACATAATGGGGAGTGACGTCTTACAATAGATTAATTTATTTTAATCAATAATATTTGTAGCTGATGCGCTACCGACGAGTTAGCGGGTCCACCACTCTTCAATAGGTCGTCCCTTCCGCTGTTTGTAAGGCAGCGGAAACCGAAGAACGAAGCACACACTTAATTTCACTGGCGGCGGGAACCGAAGGGCGAAGCACTGGCACCGGTTCACTGCAGCGAAAGGCCGATTTGACTAGTAGTCCTGAAAAGGACTTTGAATTCCAAGAGATCGCCGCGGTCGGGATCCGTAAGGTGACAAGTCCAGAAGTCGAATCCAGGGGCAGGCGAAGGTCTTGTAGAGTAGTCGGTATCGGCGGAGAGTAGAGCGGGAGATGATTCAAACACGAGTAAAAGGTTGATACTAATTTATTTTTGGCGCTGCGTCGTTTTATACATAACAAATCCGCGCGGCCGACATAGGCCGGCCAATGGCAGGCGGGAGTAGGCCGACCAATCCTGTCGCGAGAGATGTCGTGCTGTCGCCCGCTCTGTCTATCTCTCTCTCGCCACGTATAAGGCTACCTCACCCCGCCACCCGCCCGCTCTCGGGTGCAGACCGCGCGGTAAGAAACATGGACAGAGAAAATATTATTAATTTTAAACAACCAGGCAATGCAATATATTTATAATTTTCTATAACATCCTAATTCTATAGGCCTCGGTATAACGAAAGCCAGCCCCGAAGGTAACAAATTAGAGTCTTAATTGAGGAGGCAGCATTTTATATTTACATATACCGAGGTTTCTACACTATTTATTCAAGAGGCCCCAGGAAGGGCTGCTGAGTCTATACGACGTCCGTAACAATATTTTTAGAATAACAAAAATAAATTACAAAAAAGATACAAACGATGTTTTCAATCAGTGCTACATAAAGAAGAATTATAGATGAAAATGTTTAGTTCTTTCTTAAATATGTTGTATTCCTGAATGTACTTTTTATTATCTTTGTTCATTTCATTACAGAAAAATATTCCTCTGTAAGTATAATGATGTTGTGCAGTAGTTGTTTTTAATTTAGGAATTCAGATATTACCACCTGTTCTAGGTCGCGTACTTACGTTTTGAGACCTAGAAATATTGAATTATCTAGACTGTGGAATCATCTCCCATCCACCATCAAAGATGTAACTACATTATCTGTTTAAATCACGTCTGAAGAAACACCTCCTTTCTCTTCCTTAATCTCTCCCCCTTTCCTTTTTCCTCTTTCCTCTTTTTTCCTTTTTCCCATTGAGTAATAGTTTTGATTTAAGGTAATTTATAAACAAATACGTTTATTTCTATTTTTATATACTTTCAGCTTTTTAATCTTTTTTTTTCTATTGAATATGTTCTGTAACTTGAATATGTTCTGTAACTTGAATATGTTCTGTGTTCTATGTTCAACTTGAATTATAAAAATAAAACTTTTATTTTATTGGTTGGTTGGAAGAAATTGCCATTTGGCAATAAGCCCGCCAATGTAAAAATAACATTATGTACAAAAAGTAAAATAAAAAAATATTAAAAAAATTACCATTTTTCAATCTTTATGTATTTGAAGCAAACAATTATTTTTATATACAAATTTCATAACTAAAACCTTATTTTTTTAAAATAATTAAAAGATATAACGTTAATGAAGATTAAAGATATAAATGTTAACTGCAAAGATACTCCGAATTTTTAAACAAATATTAACACTCTCACCGATGGCCTAAGCGTCTAAATTTAGGGTTCCAGCGATCGCATCTGATCCGCCGGCCCGTCATCCATTCGCGCTAATTGCGTGGAAACCTGTTGCCTCCATTAGGCGCGGCCGGGCGGGCGAGGTAAACACCGCCACCGGCGCCCGGTTCGCGTAAAAATCCCCCGTAATAGTAAACGGTAAACAGTCAACAGCAAATGGTTGATGGTAAACATCCAGCGGGAAACGCCGCTCTCGCTTCACCGCGGTCTTAATTTGTCCGAGAGTCAAAACATTCTACGCCATTTTCCCGTGGCTGGCGGCCAGTTTTTAGTACCTTTTGAACCTTTTACTTGGCTGGTGGATTGCAACACTGTATGGCAACAAACCATTAAGTAGGGTTAACATTATTAAGGTTCCCGGGGTTTATTTTGGCATAAAATAAAATTTTAAACGTGATATAGATTACATAATTGAACCTAACATAACTTTTTCAAAGATGGTGAATGGTAATTATATTTATTTATTCATGCATTTCATATACAGTTTTTTGTTCACTTTGCCGTGAAACAGTACTTCTGATTTTCTTGTTGTTTTACTGTAGAGTGTTTTATTATTTAAACTTTCTACTGAATATGCTGTATAATTTTTAGGTTATTTTTTTAAATATAAATCTTGTATAATTTTTGATTTTTTTATTTTTTATAAATCTTGTTTTTAAAATTCATATTTAAATTTATTTCAACAGAGAGGGAAAACATTTTTGAGAAGTGAATATGGAAGTCTAGGCATTTACAGGGCTTATGACCTGTCATTGGCTGATTTAAGTGGCCACTTTACACACTGTGACTTTTGTGAAGTAAACAGATGGAAGAGTTGAGGAAATGTGGATGTTCAAACATGGGCAGAATGGTGAATGTTACACAGTGTGTAAAGTGGCCACTTAAACCAGCCAATGACAGGTCATAAGCCCTGTAAATGCCTAGACTTCCATATTCACTTCTCAAAAATGTTTTCCCTCTCTGTTGAAATAAATTTAAACATGAACAACTCCCTAGGGAGAAAATCCAGCAAGTCTGCAAGCATTTGGACATAATCAAACATTGTTGAATTTAAAATCATGTTTAAAAAAAATAAAAGAATAATAAGCCAAATATATTTACATTATAAATGTTTGTAAAAGGCAGATTTGCCGTTCATGTTAATAAAATAAAATAAATAATAAAATAATTCTGTTGAAAAATGACTCTCCTTCGGTCTGTATTAAATGCCGCAGCGAGACTTACTTTTGAAATCTCTAAATTCAGTCATATCACTCCACTACTTCGGGAATTGCACTGGCTACGTTTTCCACAGAGGGTGGAATACAAACTCTGTTGGCTTATGTATAAATCACTGCACAACTCTGCTCCAGAATATCTAAGGGAGCTCTGCATTCCAGATGAACTAGCTGACAGACGTCTTACGCTTAGATCAGCTACATCTACGTGAAAAGGAAAAGTTATTATAGCTCTACGCAAACAGCGCACTAAATTCGGCGAACGTGCATTTGCGGTCGCAGGCCCTACGGCATGGAATGCTCTCCCAGCTGAAATCCGAAACTGTGAGAATGAAGTGATGTTTCGGAAGAAACTTAAAGCCCACTTGTTCTCTAAATCATTTGAATGAGTTCTTAGCATGTGGTGACAAAGTACATTATTTTTCTTAAATTAAAAAGTTAAAATTAAATTTATATCTTTATATGATCACTTTGTAAAGCGCCTTTGAGGTATTATATTTCGAAAATGGCGCTATATAAGTTATCCATAATAATAATAATAACTCATCAACTAGATTACATGTGGCTTGATATCACCCTAGTCTACATACAATTCAAAATTTTATATATCTCTCTTATTTTTCTAAATAATGAATTTGTATTTTTTGTAATCTTCAAATGGACATTTCCGCGTAAAATGTGTATAAATATGCAGGATATCAATACAAAAAATATTTATCTTTGCTATGAAGAATGAATGTGAATGATACATCAATAAATCTATATTATAGAGAGCATGAAGATAAAACTCATAACAAGGAAGACAGAGACAATGCTCTGTGGCCGGTGTTTGCGTGAAAGAGATTCAATCAACAATGTTTGAGTATATCCAAATGCTTGCAGACTGGCTGGATTTCCTCCCTTGGGAGTTATTCACATCTAAATTTATCGCAACAGCGAGGGAAAACATTATTAAGAGGGAATATGGTTTTGGCCATTTTTAGCGAGTTGTAAATAACTCACTATTAGAAAATGGGAATCAAATTGGGGTAGAGTGGATTCGAACCACGGACCTTTGAGCCGTGAGTCCGAGACTCTAGCCACGGGACCACAACCCGATTGAGAAGGTAATATGGGAGTCTAGGCATTTACAGGGCTTATCACCTGTCATTGGCTGGTTCAAGTAGCCACTTGACACACCGTGTAACATTCATCAGTCTGCCTATGTTTGAACATCCCCATTTCCTCAAGTCTTTCTTCTTTTGACTTTTGTGAAGTAAAAGAGCTGAATCCTTTATAATGAATATTCTTTAAATTTTAATAATAATAAAATAAAAAATATGATCATTCCTAGATATTTTTCTTAAAAATAAAACTAACTCGAAAACGCTTTTACACACACAATAGGCTGCTCGCGTACACGGTAATATAATAAAACAACGTGTAAAAGTGTGTCTGCTATCAGAATCGCGGCGCCTACTGTAGTCTGGTGTCGGCCGAACCGGGGAATCCTACGCCGACACCAACCGGCATAAATCGAACCGGCGCAAATTGACGTTTACGTGTACTCGTATTTTCTGTCCATATATCTAATTTGAACTAATTAATGATTGATATCAAACTTTCCATTGTGTTCATTTAATATATACAAAAGTATGTACTCAAATCTAGCAATAGTGGGTTGCATTGGCGGGTTTAGCTCGTATGATATAAAATATACGTACACATAAGCTCCTGTGAGTGCCTTCTGTATATTACGCACACCTGGGTTCACCTCGCTAGTCCCATCTTAGATATTGTTTCGTACAACATTATATCAGTTGAATTCTTGAATCGCAAGGGTGAAAAAAACCCTTTAGCGGCGGCTGTTGAAATTGACGGTTCTCGGCAGTCATAATATTTCATCAGTCACCCCCCCAATCCGTCCATCACTCACTGCGTGCCCCGAGGGGTTGTTTATGTTTAGTGGCTGTGAAAGCTACCCCCACAGCCTCCCCCTCCCCTGACAGAGACTTACGGGTATTTACATTTTCTATAACATACATTATATACTGGAAAAGTAGAGTTTCTAGCTGCTTGGCAGAGATTTGAGAGTGGCAGTGCCTTTACTTGAGTTACAAAGATGAACTGTAACAGATGTTTGAAAATACCCAATTACTGGAATATATTAATTTTAAGTACCGTTTACATAACGTATTAATTTATTTTATTCAATCTCATATCATAATGATGTTTTGTAAAATAAAAGAATATGAACTATAGCTTGATTGGAATGACATTTGTCAGAAAAAGTGACGAAATAACTTTGTTGTAACTTCAAAGGAGTTATTTATATTGACACACGAAAAATCATTCGTATCTGGCGTGTTAATTTATTTTTTTAATACAATACTTGACACATAAATCAACATCAATTTATAAAATCAGCTTTAAAACCGAAAAAACCAAAAATAAACCTTATTATCAACGACGTTCTTACAAGGTTACATCATTTTGCAAAAACGTTACAGATGGACAAATTGATCGAATAAAAAAATAATTCATTTGATGTTGTTCATGAAAAAGTATAAATGTCTTATTTTTTGGTGAATAATTGTGTTAAACACACTATAATAGGCTTTTTTGTATCAATTTTCGGAAACAGAGTTACATGATTGCATGTAATAACTGATAACATCGATTTGATTAGTGATCAGTAATTTCCCATCACTAATGAAATTAGTTTGACAGCTGTCATTCTAATCGAGCTATATTTTAAGGACTATAGAGATGAGCGTATCTGTTATTTTACGTATTACTTATAAATGTTAAAGCCCGTAGGGCACTATTTATTTATATATATATAATATATAAAAATAAATCACCGTTATTGGTCTTGCAAGAACTCGAAAAGGGCTTGACAGATTTACGTGCGGTTATTTGTAAAATTTTCTAATTTACGTCCTTAATGGTTATAAATAATAACATCTTCAATATGTTGAGTGGAAAAAATAAGAAGCATATATGTTTGTCAACAATATTTTGAGTTTGTCCAAATTTTTGTAGGCAAGGACTGGATTCAACTCCCTGGGGAGCTGTCAATATTATATTTTCAGGCGTTGCCTAGTATGTAGGTGAAATAATTCAATCAGATGAATCTCACCCGCATAAATAAAAGTTTCAGCTCTTTAACTTCACAAACATCAACAGATGAAAGAATTGAAGGAATATAGATGTTCAAATATAGGCAGAATGGTGAATGTTACACAGTGTGTAAAGTGGCCCCTTAAACCAGCCATTGACAGGTCGTAAGCCCTGTAGATGCCTAGACTTCTATATTACCTTCTCTTAAATGTTCTTCATCTCTGTTGTAAAATGTTAATATATGTTTGTGTTTTTTTTACCGATTTTCCAGGATTGCATTCGACTAAAATGCATATATATTGAAAATTTGGAGGATCTTGTTTTTTTATATTAAAAAAGTTTGTGTTCTAACATCTACAAACATCAATTTTTATAATTAATACAAACTGAATTTATATATTTCCTTACAATTTCTTAATTTCTTCATATTAACTTATTTTTGATAGATGCTAAGTAATGCCCTGAGGCAACATGCCCGCGCTTAGATGTACTTATAGTTTTAGATAAATAAATGCTCTGAGTAATAATGCGCCAAGCTATAGAGGAGCCCAAACGTAGGATAACCATTCTATGACTCTTGGGTATTAAGTGAGCTACAGTTCGCAGCAAAACAATGGGCCGTACTCGGGTCGAGAATTGCCAAATGAATATTAATTTGCATTGTAAATACTTTTAAATATGTACCTGTGTATTTATTATTGCAGGGTAATTCCAATTTTTTTTATGTAAATCGCCTATATTGATTTTATAAATCTGAAAATACGTGTGTGTGTTTTTATTTTATTTATTCATTCATTTTATTCACAATATGCTTTTGTTACATTTATTGAGACGTAAATCCCAACTCCATGGAACTGCAACTTTGTTTGTCAGTCACATCTCCTGCTATTGAACATACTGCAATTCACCATTGTCGATTTTTATTTATTATAACGTAAATATCCAAGTTATGTACAAACAAAGTCAAACAAGCACGCGTATGTTATAAAACAAACCAAAATGGCCGCCAATTTGTTGCTAACCAACATCGCTTGCTTTCTATGAAACATTATTACTCAGAAAATAAATGCATGTTTGTATTACTAAAAAACGTCCATGAAATTAAAGCGTATCTTATAATTGATTCTGACAGAAAAAAAATCACTTACTAGTTTATCTACGTTTTTGAATCATGAAATCTCTGAAAATATCCACCAGGCAATCAATCTTAAATTTCATTCGAATTCGATATATTGTAAATGTCGTTAACCCTTTGAGACCGTTCAAACGGACACTAACTTAGCGATTTGAAACAAACATCGCAATTACTTCTAAACTATTAGGAATAAAAACTTAAAAATACACCATAAAATTTTCGAATAATTTTCTTATCTGTTATCAAGCATCAAATATATTTTGCTACTGCCAGATTTTTTTGTTTTATTAATAAATTTTATAAAGGGTACATTTATATTTTTTTTTGCACCACAACAGGCCAGGAGGCCCAATTACAGTGGTGAATTACATTACAGAACAACCAGGCTTGAGAAAAATCACATTTTTTAATTTTTTTCTTCTCACCGGGAATCAAACCCGGAACCTTCCGTGCGTGAGTCAAGCGTCTTGACCACTACACCACGGAGGCCGCCAATGTTTTTATTAAATGTTTATTGTTTTTTTAAATGTTCATGTTTTTAAAAAATTCTATACATCTCTACTTTTACACATCTAGTAAATGTTATCACTGTAACTCTCCAAAAAAAGAGACTAACTCTTGCGCTTGGAGAGTGACTTACACTGTTGTTGTTTATTTATAAGAGTTTATATCATTTTAAAAACCAGTACATGATAAAAAAAAACATAAGATATATAAAGAAAAAACATAAACCAACAATCTCTCTTCAATCCGTGACTCATGTCTAAGGATGGTGATTACGCCTGTCTCCAGGCATGGCTTGTCTGTGGACAGTCTCCCTCCATCTGGAACGATCTTGTGCTCTTCTATAGGCATTCGTCAGTGATGATTCTGATAATTCAGTGATTGTGTCGCATCATCTAGTCGGTTGACGTCCACGCGACTTTGTCCCTTCGACACTTCCCAGGAGTGTTTTCTCCAAACTATCAGAGTCTCCCCTGGAAATATGCCCAAAGAACTGCGGGATTCTTTTCTCGCACATGGATATTAGTCTTTCTCCTTTATCCAGTTCCTGAAGAAGAGATGCATTCGTACGTCTGGCCGCCCACGGAATCCGCAGCACTTGCCGCCAACACCACATCTCGAAAGCTTCGATTTTTTTCTTTTCAGCTTCTGCAAGTGTCCAACACGCCACACCGTACATGATCACTGAGAAAACCAAGGCCTTCACCAGTCTCTTTTTGGTGTTAATGGTTATACTGCGATTCTTCCAGATCTTCACCAGCCGACTCATAGCACTTTTGGCAATACCAACACGTCGCCGTATTTCTCCTTCACACCCACCGCCATCGCTGATGAGAGATATATAAAGAAAAAACATAAACTAATAATACATTTATACTAATTAAAATTTAATGTAGTTTTTACACGTGGTTAAAAAATTTCTTGAGATTTACTTTAAATTTATTAATTGATATATTATATTTAATATTTTTTAGTTCATTGGGAAGATTATTATAATTTTTTACACCTTTAAAGACAATTTAATTTAATTCGGGTTTCAAAGGGTTAAGATATAAAATACATAACATACGACAAATACAACTTAAGTAAGTAAACACTATCTGAATTACATATTTGAGTAATTTAAAAATGAGACTACCAGCCGTATCAATCTTCCATTTGAGAGTCATCAATCTTGTTGACTGGCGATAAATTACCATTTATTTTCTTAAAGAGATTTCTAATTCAAAGTAAAAAAATACGAGAAAATTCTCGAATCCACCAGAACATAAGCGACTTTTGCTCAAACCAAATACGCCCTCAAAAGAAGGGCTTTTAGACTTGAAAATATTTTTTTCCTCTAAAACTTTTTTTTAAACTTTTGTAAGGATATTTTTCAAAATGTCCTCCGTTTCGTCTCGATAAAGTGTATTGTTATAAGAAAAATTGCCGGCCATCGATTTTTCTGTGCCTACTTGAAAACGCCGTTCTATAATCCGCCATCGCGATTTCCAGGATTTTCACCTTAGGGTAGCCGTCGAAATTCCCTGTTTCTCGCACCCCAAAACTGTACGATATGAAATTTTGTGTGTCCTTTGCGATTTTCAAAAATACTTATTTATATTTGTATTCCTGTGCGTCCGAAAACGGCAGATAAAACGGGGCGCTTTTAAGGATTTTTGGATGGTCCTTAATTCAACTTAATTCCTAATCCTTAACTTTACGTAAAAAACAATGGTTTCAGTTTGTCCAAATTTTTGTAGGCAAACAACAACAATCAACAAACCATCACGCCGTTTCCCCGTAGGGGTTGGCAGAGAGGATAGAACGCCATATCACTATCTTGGCATACAGACCTTGCTTCCTCTACATTCATACATATTCTCATGCACGCACTCGATTATTCCTACTTTTGACATGTCCATCTTCATGTATTTGATGGACTTGATCGTGCCACGTCTTTCTCGGTCTTCCTCGTTTTCTGCATCCATCAACATTCGCGTCGTAGATCTTTTCAGCCGTTCTTTCGCTGTCCATTCGCTCTACATGTCCAAACCAACGCAGCACCCGTTTCTTGATTCTGTCCATAATGCATGTCTCAGCCTTACATATTTTTTTTTATTTTACTAGGTAATTCAACAAAGATACATACAATATGAAAGCATTCTTTGATACAATTTAACATGCATATTTATCTTCAATTTTAGAATTACACAAAATAGATTTATATAACAGGATGTAATACATATTTTTGAATATTTTTTTTAATTAGGATACAATGCAATAAAAAATAAATTGTATGTGTATACTTATTAAATAAGATTCATTCCTAAGATATTATTCGCAAAAGCTAAGAGAGTATCATGAAAAATGACAATTTTATTGTTTCGGCAGTATATATTATATTCCCGACACATGCGGGCCATAGGTGTGTTATATGTAGCATTGCGGCGTTTTATCAGAGAATTAAAATGAATGAGTTGAATTTGAACGTGGGTTAGAAATTTGGAACTTATACAAAAGGTACTTTAAGAACTTTTTTGGACAGATTCTATTGACGGTTCGCAGATCTCGACGTTTGTGCACCTATCATACA
Organism: Micrasema longulum; assembly: GCF_059751315.1. NCBI lineage: Eukaryota > Metazoa > Arthropoda > Insecta > Trichoptera > Brachycentridae > Micrasema > Micrasema longulum. The sequence goes on from NW_028278451.1 coordinate 118,233, forward strand.
TTCGCCTGAGGGATCGCATTTCGACAATATTTAACCCACTTCTCACTTAAAAAAATGTTTTTAAAAAAAAGTTTTTTGTTAAGTGTCCTCGGCACGGGTAACCCCGTGAGGTCACATTATTTTTTTTTATTTTGTGGAAAAATGAATAAATAAATAAACACGTCGATGTCGGTTTTTTTTGTTTGGTTTCGTTTTCAAGACAAAGCGAACGCGATTTAATAAGAAAATAAAATAGTAAAAATGCTTATCTAATAAGGAGCGCAGTGCCATCGATCAGCCGCGTCTCCGCACAGCGACATCTCCCCCGGGTAAACTCGGATCGGTAAACCGCGCCCCGTTCCTTGTTATATCTAGACTTTGTCTAAATCTGTGAGAGTTTAAACCGACCATTAAAAGCGCATCTGGGATTCGGCCGTACTAACTATTTGTATATTCACGTACATCCACACATCCACACACACTCACACCCACACCCACACCCACACGTCACTTTAGTATAAATTCTCGTGTTAGGAATGAGGAATTCCACTGTTTTCAATTTTTTTTTCTATTAGCGTACTATAAAACTAAGCAAAAATATGTATATTTTTTTTTGTGCGGTATTTACAAAGATATGATTTTTGTAAGTTACATTTATCAAATACCGCGCCAAATGACTGTAATCAGTGTGTCGCTTTTCAGTAGTGACGCCATGGAACGGTTGGCGTTCTTACTTTCACTGACCGCGGTAAGTTGTATTTCTCCAGCCAATAACAAAACTGACACGAATCTATGGAATATTGCTTTGATTACTTCATTTAGTTGATCGTAATTTGCTCATTTCTACGTTATGGTTGTTTTTACGAACGTTGCGATTTAGAAAAATCTAGAAAATTGACATAATCTCTGGTTGAAAAAAGAGTATAATGAAAATAATACGTTTTTTTTCCATGGTCAAAACGTTCCTTACAAGGTGCGGGGGCTTTAAAGCGGAAACTGGAAATACTACACGTAGATATAAGGAGTGACGTCATTATTTACGATTTTAAAATGAATACCATTTTTAACATTTTTTATTTATTTTTGCGTGCGTTTTTGAGATATTTCATCCTACTCCAAAATTTTTACATATTCACGTGTACACGAAAACATTTTAAAAATTTTAATCCGGATTGGGCTGGAATTCCTCATTATTGCTTTTTACCATTATTTTTATTAGCATGGCTATGAAAATAGAATATCATGTTTAATGTTATTATTAAAATAATATTTATATTTGAAGCAATAACTTTGAAATTTCTGTGTCCAGTCCTCTGGGCCCCGATTACAAGAGGAAGTTGACTTCTTCTAGTGCCTTGCCGGGTCTCCCGACGTTGGCGATCACTACAGCGAAAGCATTTTTTAAATTATTATTTTTTATTTTTTATTTAAGGAAAAACAACAGTTGTTATATAAGAATACAAAATACAAAAAATAGTACATACATCCAGTTAAAGGTTTTCACAAATATAATGAGAGAACATGTTACACAGTAAAGAGAAAAATAATATATTATATAAGACATGAAGAAAAAAAGAGCTCGTAAGAAGGTTAAGGGATGAGGAAATAGAGTGGGGGAGAGGGATTTTCATAATATAGTTGACCAATTCAAAATATTGATATTATAATAAAATAAACACAATTTAAGGAACATAAACTTATTACACACTGACAAATGTTTCATTTTACAGTGTTTCAAAAAGTTTTTTTTTTAAGTCACAAAATTTTGTATTAATATGCATCTGTCCTGCGCTTCTTTACTATTTCGCAGCCAGGACGACTGCTTATTGATGTACTCGCCGTAGTGATTCCTGGAAAAAGATGACCAGAGTGGTTTCCCGTTGCCTTCTCTGGTGGATTTTTCCGTCGGGGTTATCTTCCCTTAGCTGGTTGGTTTTGGTTTTGAGGCGCCAAAAACTCGCCTTTCATCCTCTCGTTATCTGCTGTGATCACACCGCTATGAGTGTGATCCCGTTGCCCGGGGTTCGCGACCTGGACGCTAACGAGTTGGACTAGTCAGTAGTGCTGCCGATGAAATGCAACTGGGCGTTTGCAGCATTTTATAGAATCGCATCCTCCAGCAAGATGTGACTCACTGCAACCCTACTGACAGTTCGAACCTGGGGAAGTTAACATTTATCTTCAATTTTATCTAGAAAGTAAAATTAAGTTTTCTGTATGAAAAGCAGAATATGCACACCATTTTTTCTTCTTAACATGTTCAATTATAGGCTACCGACGAAGGTACTTTAAATGTTCATGCAAATATACTCATTTTAGTACACAAATATCGGTTGTTCTTAATAAACAATCGAAGATAACTCTGTTACCTTACCTTTGTAATAGGGGCCCTAGGCCGCTACCTTCATCGATGAGACGTTGTAAAGTCGATACTTATGTACGAAACTTTATAGGATCTTTATTTATAGGCCATCAGTCCTACGCTTGAATATAGTAAAGTACCTAAAAATTCATTTAATTTAAAAATAGTTACAAGTTCGGACCCCTGTTCCGTGAATCCTCGACTTTACCACTTGACCACAACCAAGTACTTTGTTAAATTCTACTACTATTTTTATCTTACATTAATTATCCTTAGCGTTACAATCTAATTTCATTCACTTGTCCTAAATTCCCGTCAGGCTTTTCAAATTCAGAACCAAAGTTCTCGAAACGCCAAAAACTCGTTCCATTTTATTTTTTGAATCGCATTTCCCGCGCAAACTGCCACTGCTCCCCTCCCCCCCACCGCCGTTCAACGTCATTCTGTTTTGAATTCTGAATCCGGAAACAAAAGAATCGATATTCGAAACGTGTTTGATTTGGATTTGGAATAATGGCCGATTCGCCGTGAGTTTTATTTTATTTATTTATTTTACCCCAGGGTTGATAAATCGATTTATTATTTTAAAAAAACACGATAAAAAAATTAATCGTGTTTTTTAAAAATAAATTGATCTTCAGGGGGTATAGGAGATATAGATTAGCACCTGTACGGTGCTATTCTGAACCGCTCAAGCGGCCGTAGAAAACACCTTTAAAACACCGATAAACATACAAAATACGCGAGATAATAGCTTTTTCTACGGCCGCGAGAACGTTTTGAATATCATCCCAGGGCTGCTTTTTTAAACGCTTATTTAGTACGTAAATACGCGCTATACCGCGCTTTAAAAGGATTTAAAATACCAGCCCTGATCCAAGATAAATTGGTAAATATTTTTAGGCAATTAATTGGTAATAATTCAGTCAGAATCTCACCCGAATCAATAAAGGTTTCGACTCTTTAACTTTACAAAAATCAACAGTGGCCTTATGCTGTAACGAATTCGTTTCGTTAATTCATTCGAATCAAAGGAGAGGAAACGAGAGCGAAATATAGTGTTTATTGCTTAGTTAGAATGAGATGGATATATGGCGAACGAACTAACTTACGAAACGAAATTGTGACAGAATAAGACTGCAGTTAAAATCGTTCATTACAGCTTAAAAAAAATGTTTTTTTAATGTGTGGATCTGAAAAGAACTCACAAGACCTTTAAAACAGATTCGGCTAAGTGGATGGGGCTTTCAATGCAGTCGAAATCACAGGTAGAATGTTGAATTTTTCTCTGTGATTCTTAAGGCAGTATAACATTTTGTATACATTTTTTTTTATACAGTAAGTTTTTTCATATTTTTTAATGCCAACCCTGCGGTCTCACCCCCCAGCGGAGTGGAGTACAGGAAACGGGTGGGAAGTGGGAAACGCTTGTTTTGAACAATATACTTTGTATTGTTAGTTGAAATACGATATATATTTTACCTGATGTCAACACGAGTGTGATTTGTAGTTTAGAGGTGCTCAGATTTCGAACCGGATTTTAAATTTGGCCTCCACTTTACCGCTGAAATACAATTAAATATTTTCTTCCGCCCACAACACTTTGTTTTCAAACTGGAAAATAGGCAATAATAATAAATATATTTTTATTGTGGTATGTTGTTGGGATGAATAAGATTTTTGAAGTGATACGTCATACTCTTATGTTTAAAGCTAAGTTAAAATTAATATTTCCAACCAAAATATTGTTCCTAAAAAAGGGTTGGATCTGAGTTATTTCAATTTTATGTAAAAAAAAAAATGTTTTTATTTCATCAATATTTGTCCAAATGTTTGTAGACAGAGACTGGCTTATACGTCCTAGGAAGGTATTACAATGAATAAATTACAAATGAAATAAAATAATTTTTGTCATTTAGTGTTTGGCCATAGTGGCGAGCGTTTTGCGGCGCGGTGCGGGCGTGGTAAACTCAAAACATATCGTCGGGATCGTAGAATATCCGTTTTATGTCAAATAAAATTTGTTTTATATTTTAAGTTCAAAGTTTATTAATTCGATTACTATTATTAAATGACCCTTTACTTATCTACTCTGTGTGTCAATCAATGTTTCTGAGTGCACAATAACGTTTTAGAAAAATTAACAATTGGTTTTTTTTACCTTACATTTGTGTTATGGTTATATTCTCCGCGATCCGGCAATATTACTTGGTGACTTCAAGTACGCGCGCGGCGAAAGTGTGTCTTAAGCTAGGGTTTCCTAGGACAGCGGTGCCCGTATTTTAACGGCCGTGGTGAACGGTGATGCAGTGGACAGCCGTCGTAACGTCGACTAGAGAGTGGTTTCCTAGGGAAACGGTGTTAAATGGTGTTGATAACACCGTTTTCCTAGGAAACCACACTCAAGTCACCGTTACGACGGCTGTCCACTGCATCACCGTTCACTACGGCCGTTAAAATACGGGCACCGCTGTCCTAGGAAACCCTAGCTTAAGTGGGGAGTTATTGGACACAGTCCGATGTATTCAAATATGATTCTACGCTCCTACTGGACTATTTTTAATTCTATGCATGTATTATTAGGTTAACAGTGAATTCGTTTGATTGGCTCTAGTCTTGTTAGTATATTTCTACCTATTTTTTATGAAATAGCCGTAAAAAATGTGGTAATAATAACATAAATAAATTAAATTAAATAAGTATGTCGTGTGAATGGGTGCCAAGCATGATGTCCGATTATGTTTCGACTAAAAATTAATTGATTTCGTCTCGTCGGATTAATTAAAATTCTATCATTCTACCGCTCCAAAACAATTATGACCGAGCACGCAACTGCCTGGCTTATTCCATCTGATATTTGTTTGATTGTGTGGAAAATTCGCGTCCAATTCGAAAATCATTGGAAATATGAGACGTCCATCGAAATTGTACAATTTCTGTTTGTGGATTTGCGAAATTGAATCTGTTAGTAGTTTTTTGCACCGGATAATTTTAGTAACGATTTCGAGGGAATTAACGAGCAATATTTAAATTAATCCGGAGCCTTTTTCCGCGATTAAATTTAAATCGAAAAAAAACATGACTCTAATTTACTAATGAATGATGATATTTGTCCGCTTCGCATTACACAAATTCAGTCCTACGGGAAATAGGATACGAAAAAAATACATTAATATTAAAAAATTAGAGCGTTGAATTGTAGTTTCTTGAAAATGTATAAAAATAATTAAAATGATTTTAATAAAAACGAACTCGTTTGCAGGACGTCGTTAGTTTTTCCGAATCAATCAATGATAAGAGAGTTGTAAGAGATTTCCGGTTTACGATATGTCAACTAATGAATGATGCAAAGTCATTTCGAAAATACAATACTTTAAAAATCATTATTTATTTATTTTGTTCATTAACGCCCAAAAGGCATGTACAAAAAATAAAAATGAAATACATGCTAACATACTAAATAATAAACACAGAATATACAAAAAGACCATGTGAAATTAGTTAAAGAGGATATAATAAAAAGTTTTACAAACTAAAAAAAACAATAATAACAAAGGTATGCAAGAAAAAACAGTAAGCATATAAACAAAAAATGCAAAGATATAAGCTGATGAAATAAATTCTGTAAAGCAAAAAATAAATAAAGTGTTACGGTAAGCAAGAAAGACATTTTTAAGTTAAATTAATAAACAAGCAAGCATATATTATCACGAAAAAATAAGAAATAAAAATATGTATCTATAAAATGCGTATTTGCCAATACTACAATGCAATTTGATATCATAGTAAAAAAAAAAAAAAACAAGTATATGGTAATAAAAATAAACAAGTTAGTATTTTTTTTTTAATTTATGGAATTGAATTGTCAAATATTGTTTGACGAGCAGCTTCAAATAAACTTGATATTGTGGACTTATAAGATAGTAAAGAATTGGACAGAATGTCTGCAGCCGTTCCATAAGTGTTATTATAACATGATAATTGAAAATTAAAACTAACTTCTTCATTGTCGGAGATACAAGAACAGTATTCTTGACCTTAGAATATATATATATATATATATATTACAACAGAGATAAAGAACATTTTAGAGAAGGTAACATAGAAGTCTAGGCATCTGCAGGGCTTGTGACTTGTCACTGGCTGGTTTAAGTGGGCAGATAATACGGGCAGAATGGTGAATGTTATACACTGTGTAAAGTGGCCACCTAAACCAGCCAGTGACAGGTCATAAACCTTGTAAATGCCTAGACTTCTATATTACCTTCTCTTAAATGTTCTTCAGTTCTGTTGTAATATGTCAATAGATAGTGTCATGGTATCCGTAAGAGAAAGAAAATTTTTTACTGGCAGAATATATGCCTAGACTAGCAGAAACCCCAGTGAGGTCACATTATTTTTATTATTAATTGTAGTTTGTAAGCGAAAAATATTAATAAATAAATAAATATCCAGCACCTTCGTGCATTGGAACAACTGTTCTGACGGGTATGTTGGAGGGCACTGGAATACTATTCTTGATATTATTTTTTTTGAAATTATGAGAGGCGTTAAGATGGATGCCGCACAACCCCCCCCAGCCAACTATTCCATCGGTTGCAGTGGATTGAAACAGAGCAAAGTACCAATATCCAAAATGTCTCTAAGATAAGCAGAATAGATGGCACAGCTTTCTCAACCCAGAGTTTAGTGACTGGACCTAAGCCTTCAATAGCAAATTCCTATTAATGATAACACTAAGTTAAAATGATGAGAAATATCCGCTAAATCTGTTCCAAATTCCTTATTAAAAAATAAATAAAACCGCACTAAAGTACAAAAGCACCCTTGACGCAAATGGCTCTTTAAGTTGTGTTTTAATTGCATGCAGGTTGTAAATATAGAACTAACATAAAAATAATTTACGAGTTAAAACCATCCGGTCTCGTATTATCGAATCGTCAACCCCCATTTTAAGATTTTTTATTTATCTCTCAGCAGTTTTTATCGCAGCTGCGTATACATTCCACCCTCTCCACTAAATTCTGACTTAAAGAGACCAGTCACTTAAAACAGAACGGTTGGTTTTATTTAATCGCAAGTATAAATTTGTTGCAACTGAGAGGGAAAACGTTTGTGAAAAGAGACTATGGAAGTCTAGGCATTTACAGGGCCTGTCACTAGCCGGTTTTATTTTTTTATATATTTTTTTTTCATTTTATAAACAATGATTAATAATAAAAATAATATGACGTCACTGGGGTAACCCGTGCCTAGGACACATAACAATATACTTTTTTTTAATTCTTACAAGTGAGAATATACAAAGAAGACATAATATACTGAAAGAAATCACAAAATGTTCCGACAGTTTTACACACTACGTATTTATTGATGAATTAACTTATATTTACATATAAGTTACTAAGTTAAAAATACTTGGTACATGTCCACTTATTAGTTTGATCAATTAGCGCTTTCACCCTCTTATAAGCATCTTCTGTCTATAATATTTAATAGTCTGAAGATGCATATTAGAGGGTTAAAGCGCTAGTTGGTCAAGCAAATTACTGGAAGTGTAGCAAGTATTTTTAACTTGGTAACTTGTATGTAAATATAATTTATTTCTTCATTACAATGGAATTCCATCAAGAATGGTCAATAAATAATTGAAATAAAACGATGTATTTATGTTTATATTTCATTTATGTATTCCTGTATTATAAAACGCACAATAAAAGAACAAAAATGTAACATAAACTATACATTTGTGGAGCGGGTGATTCAATATTGGTTTGGGCGAATGAAACAATCCATTTTACTTTTACCCAGCGCCACTATCCATTTTACAGCCCTTTTGAACATTTTCTTGTTACTAATTGTTTTAATGGACAGTGGAAGTAGTTTATAGATTTTAATTGCATCATACTCAAAATCCCTTTGTACGAAACAGGTATTAGTTTGTATTTGTTTAAGATGTCTTTGTGTTGCGGATCTAGTGATTATATTATATGTGTGTTGTATCGTTCGGGATATGTCTTTAAGTGGCCTCTTAACACACTGTAGCATTCACCATTCTGCTCATGTTTAAACGTCCACATTTCCTCAACTCCTCTATATGTTAACTCTTGTGAAGTAAAATAGCTGAAACCTTTATCACGTGGGTGAGATTCATCCGGCTGAACCAATTCACCCTCTTTAACAATCTTCCAATCTTTATACCTCTTCTTTTACTTTTACCATGTTTAGAGCGTGTCCAAATCTTTGCAGGCAGGCTGGATTTTCTCCCAGGGGAGTTACTAAGATCAACTGTTGATTGAACAAACAGCTTGCTAGAATGATCTGCTTAGAAGAAGTATGAAAATCGGATAATTGTTTTCAGGCGTTACCTAGTAGGTGAATTGCTTCAGCCGGATGAATCTCACCCGCATGATAAAGGTTTCAGCCCTTTTACTTCACAAAATTCAACAGGTGGTCGAGTTGAGGAAATGCGAATATGTAAACATGGGCAGAATAGTGAATGTAGGCCAAATTAACCTGCCAATGATAGGTCATAAGCTCTGTAAATGCCTAGACTTCCATATTCCCTTCTCAAAAATGTTTTTCATCTCTGTTGCAAAAAATGTTACCTATTTTTACTAAAACGCATTACTTATTGTTTTTGTTCAACTGGCCTCAAGCTGTGTTAATTAATTTTACTCAAAACAAACTTTGGCTTTCATTATTTGTAACGATATTTTTTTTCTTTGTTTTCAGGTAAGGATAACTTTTGAATACAACATCTTAGTTGCACGACTGATCCACGTTATGGCTAGAATATGGTATGTATATTTAACGCAACTTAAGTTGAGGCGAACTGACACATGTATGAACTGACGTCAAAACATATACGGAATGGTGGATGATACACAGTGTGTAAAGTGGGCACGTAATCCCCGTAAATATGAACATATGAATAGATTTGAACTTTTTTTTTCTATGATTTATTTTTTTGCCCTTTAATAATAAGGAACATTTTTGTGTTTTTTTTTTAAATATTTTTTTATTTCCTTTGTTAATTACTATAAAAAAAAACATATTATCTTTTACAGAATATTTTATTTTTTCTTTCTTATGTTACACAAAATATTATAACTGTCCATTTTTTATTATAGGAGCATAAATTCATTAATATTTTCTTGTATACCCACGAACAAACCATGCCTTTGTGGGATTTTTTTGTTTACTATTTTTACTATTAATATGTATTTCATTGCTAGACAACAATAAAATATTATTTGATTTTGTTAACGTTTTGCCAATTAACAAACAGTGTCAGTATAAGATAATGACAGATCATTTCCTCGATTGCAATTTTAAATCCAAAATAAACCACCAAATCATGACCCGACAAGTATCGGCACAGCAGCTGATGGTACCACGACAGAAAAACTACTATGGTGACAGAACAATGGGTAGTGTAGTACCAAAACTGTACAATTTAATACCAGCTAAAAATCGTGAAGACAAAAACCTAATTTAATTAAAAAAAATAGTCAAAAAATTATTAAACAGCAAGTGAAACTTAAGTGTATAAATATATTTTATTCTTTAATTATTATTAAACTATGTACTTACTTATAAATTTAAAAAAAAAAAAAATGTTACCCGCAAACAAGCTTCGGCTTTGCGGGAACAAAAATACAATTATGTATGTTACTTATTTGTAAAAATAAATCAAATTAAAAAAAAAAAAAAATATGCTTAATTTTTTTAATATTCCAAGAAATGTTATCCAGACATACCGAAATCCGGATATTTGGATAAACCATTAAATTAAGGCTGCGTTTTAAAAGAAAACGCAAAATTTTCTCCAAGTACTCTTTTCTTATTGCTTTTGAAATAATTTATTTAAAAATGTGTTTCTACACTAGAATATTTCAAAGTCCCTGGACTGGTATCTGAAGCGTTAGACTGATCATCTTACCTTCATGTTATAAAAATGAGCAAGATACACTGCGATTACACTAAATTCGGCGAACGCGCATTGGCGGTCGCAGACCTTACGGCATGGAATGCTCTCCCAGCAGAGGTCCGAAACTGTGAGAGTGCTTGTTCTTTAAATCATTTGAATAAATCCTTAGCATGTGGTGACAAAGTACATTGTTTTTCTTAAATTAAAAAATTTAAAATTAATACTTTTTTTTATTATCACTTTGTAAAGCGTCCTTGAGGTATTATATTACGAAAATGGCGCTATATAAGTTATCCATAATAATAATAATAATAATCTTCAATTTTATCTACTAAGTAAAATTAAGTTTTCTGTATGAAAAATAGAATATTTGCACATTTTCTAAAAATGTTCAATTTCAGGTTACCGACGAAGATTCTTCAATTTTTTATACAAATATACACGTTTTTGTACATATATATTGATTTTACTTATTCCGTCTCGATATGTACCGATTAAGATAGCGTTTGTAATCGCGGCCCAGTACAGTTAATTGCTTTGACAAGGAAACTCGCTAAACATTTGTTTAGGATATTTGGCAATCCGGATGACCGAAGTTCGAATAAACGGAGTTAATATGTACTTACTAAAAATATTGGTAAATTTGTAATGATTATACTCGGAATGAAGACTTCCCCCTTAAAGTTGCGCATGTTTATGAAAGCTTTTAACGAAGCACAGAAAGGCCCGTTTAGGCTTGTCGACAAATCTTAAATGCCACTTTAAAAGGTCGCATAGCGAATTCTTTAAAAAACAACCTAAAAAATAACATGTGTTTTTTAGCGTCTTAATTAAGCGTGTGATTTTCTGAACACATGTGCTGTTTTTATAACCGTCTATGCAACCAGCCACGAGGGAAAACGGCCGAAGTCAGAATTCGATAAAATTTCATTTATTTATTAATTAATATACACGGCACGCAGTGCCTTTTACCTTACAAATATACATACTAATATAAACACTTCAATATAATGTAAAAAACATAAAAATCAAATTGAAAAGTATTCTGTTATATAAATACTAAAACACAGCAATTTCGTATAAAGAACATATTTAGAGATAAAAAAAAATAATTAAACAATATGTGCAGATAAAATTTTAAAAGGAAAAGAATTTTAATATTTTTTATACATTTACACAACAAACCATCACGCCGTTTCACCGTAAGGGTGGGCAGATAGGATAGAACGCCACATCAATCTATCTATGCATACAGATCTCGCTTCTTCTACATTCATATATCTTCTCATGCACGCGCGCCGATTTTTCATACCTTTAACATGTCCATCTTTAAGTATTTTTCGGATTTGGTCATGCCTTGTCTTTCTCGGTCTTCCTCTATTTCTGCATCTGTCAACATTAGCATTGTAAATATTTTATTACAACTCAGAGCTCCTTTCTTGATTTTGTCGATAATGCTTACGTCCGCCTTGCACAATGTACGGTTCTTTATGGTAATTTATATAGCACCATTTTTGTAAAAATCACCCTTATGACGATGTCTAATAAACACCCCAAAACGCTTTGCAGCTACAGAGCGCACAGGCGGTTGGGAGTCGAGTTTCCCATTTCCATTAAGTTCAAATTTTAATAATTAAATATCTGCATACAACTACTCACCAGTCCTTCCTTGTGTACCGGTTATGAGACGCACCGGTCTCTTTGTCAGGACGCTAACTAAACCAACATGCAAAACCCACTTTATATTTATTATAAACCCAAATACATTATTATTATTTCTGTTAATAACTTATATAGTGCCATTTTCGTAATATATACCTCAAGGGTGCTTTATTCGTCATCATCAACATTCCCTCTCCTCAACTTATAGTGCATAGGGCACTTCATGGGTACACCAACCGCATTGAATCTTGATTATTCTTGTTACATAATTGCAGGGAAAATTATCAGTTTCACGCTTCGGGTGCAGGCCAGGGACTGTATTTTTTTTTGCATAAAAACGTATTTTTATAAAAATATTTCATATCATCAAGCATGTCGAGAAGTGAAATCACAATCATTAGGCAGAATGATCAATATCTTAACACGTTTTGCAGCTACAGAGCACATGGGCGTTAAGAAATTTAGCCCCCATTTACATTATTTTTAAAATTGGCCACTAATATTCTCCTAAAGTTCTAACTATCAAAACTTAGAAGTTAGTTGTTTTGAGTTTCGGTAGGGTGCCTAAATTCGCATCCATGTAGGAATACTGGCATTATACAAGAGTTAAATAACCAGCATTTCATTTTGACCGAGTATAGACTATAGTAGTTGCAGACAGCACGTATCGCGTTAAAAGTTGCTCTATTGTTTATTGTATTGTTTTTAGAATGTTTTTATTTCAATAAATGATAAAAAAAATATATTATAAAATCCTCGATATTTGTGGTTTATGCGTTGGGTTAGTATCAGAGGCGGTTCCTTGGTGTGTTCATAAGTGCAGTGCACTGCCAAGTAAAAATTTGTGTAAATAAATTAGTAATTTTATTGATAGTAAAACTACACCGCAAGACAAAAAAAATTACGAGTTTACCTGCTACCGCGCCCCTTGACTTTACTGAACCCTTTTTCTAAGAAATCCTTTATCGATACCTCTTTCTTTTGTTTAATAAATTAAGGACACTATGTGTCACCTTTCTACAATATTTACATTTTAAAATGTCTCAACAGTCTTGTTTTACCCGCGTTTGAGTGAACATAACACAACAATCATGGAAAGTGCAAAGCAAATGTCGATTGCGATAAAATCCAAAATAATCACATTGTCGCAAGAAAACATATCTAATTGTGAAATATCTCGTCGAGTTGGGTATTCAGAAGGTGCAGTGAGGTTTTTATTTAAAAAAATCCAAGAAACTGGATCCATAGAACGGAAAAAAGGAAGCGGACGGGGCGCGTGACATCTGCCCGAGATGATCGCTTAATAAAAAAATTGTTATGCGCGATCGATTTTTAACGGCACCTGAAATACACGCAGAGGTGCAGTCTACCAGCACATCAACATTTTCAGTAAAAACAGTGTCCAGGCGGCTGTTGGAGCATGGTTTCCAAGCACGGAGTCCCGCAAAGAAACCATTACTCACGGACAAAATGAAGAAGGCTAGACTGGATTGGGCGAAAGAGCACCAGAATTGGACCTTGGAGGATTGGCAAAATGTTGTTTTCTCTGATGAATTAAATTCAACCTTTTTGGTCCAGACGGCAGAAAGATAGTTCGACGAAAACGTGAGGAAAGATATCATCCGTCGTGCGTCACTCGAACCGTTAAACATTCACCCTACGTGATGATTTGGGGGTGCATGACAGCATACGGTTTAGGACCTCTAAATTTTGTACAGGGTACGATGAATGCCATTCAGTACAAAAAAGTGTTAAAAAAACATATTATTCCAACAATCGAGGACATTACGCAGTATACCGCGGACCCAATTTTTCAGGACGATTCTGCGCCGTGCCATAGAGCCCGCACTGTGAGTACAAATATATATATTTTTAAATGCATTTTGTGACCACATGATAAATAATTTATTGTTTTTTTATAGATCAATGAATTCAAGGAGAAAATTGGCTTAAAATCGTTGACGTGGCCCGGGAATAGCCCTGATTTGAACCCGATAGAAAATTTATGGGCGATTATGAACAAAAAAGTCGGGAAAAAAAAATCAAAAAACATTGAGGAATTAAAAAAAAACTTAATTCAAGTTTGGGAAGAAGAAATAACATCAGAAATTTTAGATTCGCTTTACGCTTCTCTAAATAATAGAATTTTACATGTTATAAAAAATAAAGGTGAATTCACTAAGTACTAAATATTTTTAAATGTTATAAATATGTTTAAATGTAAAATACTTTAATTTAAAATAAAGCGATAAGAACCTACTTCTTAAATATGAATTAAAAAATAACATGTATTTTATTATTCCATCACAAACACTCGACCATAAATGAACCGTTATGGGTCTCTAAGGTTCGGGTAATCTGATACCTGATATATAATGGCAATTTCTAAGTACAATTCATGAGTAAGATTTTTTATTTTAACCTTGAAATAACGAGTAGTCATCACATATGCCAAACAAATAAAAAAAAACTAATTAAATATCAAGAATAATTCATTATATGTCAATTTTAGTTTTTTTTGAGAACTCGTAAATTTATTTGTCTTGCGGTGTATGTTATATGTACAAAGAAACTGGGATTCGTTGCAATAATATACTCTCAAACATCATACTATTTAATACAAGCGCCAAAAGATCTAGTGAAATCGACTCTAGCGGACGATTTTCTCATCTTGTCTACGCATGCGCAATCGTCCCAGTGCATATTCTGTTTTGCACAATCTTTTACCCCGAATTTGTAAGAAATATATCATATCTCCTAAAATCGTCATTCGAGCGAGACAGACAATGCTTCATACCGATGAATTGTGCGTTAGAGAGAGAAGATAATATAAATAATCCGGGCATTGCCAACGCATGCGCAGATTTGAAGTTTGTTTGTAATGTCACTTTGAACATGCGTAATGACATGATATTAGTACGAATATAGTTAACTATAACTTGCGTATTATGTTGGGCGCATTTAGCGTTTCTAGTTCCGATGCGCGGGCTGTCATACTATTGCTCGTTTATCACGTCAGACCTATCATATTATTGTAATATTATTGAACTGAATAATATACAAGTTGACAAAATGTAAAAAAATGCACTGCCAATGTTTTCGGTCAGTAGCCGCCAGTGGTAAGTATGTCTACAAAATCAGCATTTCGGGACTTATACCGGTTTTGTTATTGGCATTGTATAAAGATGAGTGGGCGTCATGGATTGAAGAATATCGGGATATCTTGTTGCCGGATGAAATAGAAGCCAACGCCGTAATTACTTTTAGACCTGACATGTCGTTTTAGTTTATAAATAAACATTAAAAATACTGAAATTTGAGGCAACTGCTTAATTTTAATGGCTCTCCGAGACAGTGAAATATTTTTTAGCATGCACTTAATTTCTAGACGAGTAATTCTTAGCAGCCATCTCCGAAGACATTTAGCCGATAGCGCCTAATATTTCTGTAGTTTAAGGAGTTATTTTAGCAATCTGACCCTTTGTAAATTTGTTAGCCTGATCCATGACGATGAAAGAAAGTATACTAGATTACTAATCGTCTGATGGCTAAAATGACGACAGGTGGACACCCAGAATAATAAAGTGGAGACCATAGGCAAACAAAAAAGTGTTGGAATGCCACAGAAAAGACGGGTCGACATTTTTTATTTTTTTTGATAAAAAAATAAATATTTGCGTTCTTATGATTTACCCAAATATTTAATTTTGAGGGCCATTTTCAACGAGCTGTAAATAATTCACTATTAGAAAATGGGAATCGAGTTGGGGTAGAATGGGATTCGAACCACGGACCTTTGGTCCGTGAGTCCGAGACACTAACCACAGGACCACAACCCGACATTGCCTCTATTGCCGGTAAAACGTGGATGATGAAAGCGGGTGATAGGAAGGAATGGAGACGTTCGGAAGAGGCCGCCATCCAGCAGTGGAGAGAACAAGTATGAAGAAGAAGCAGAAGACTAATCGTCTTGCAGCTCCAAAGTGCATGGACGAATAAAATTCTAGCAACTTAAAATTTACTATAATAAACATTGGGCATAGTAGTAAATTTGTTAAGTGTTTATGTAAAAACGTGATTTATATATATATATATATGAGCTAGATTACAGCACGTCTTGCAGCTACAGAGCGCATGGACAGTAAGCCTTGTAAATGCGTAGACTTGCCCATTCCCTTCTCTTAAATGTTCTCCATCTCTGTTTAAATTTGTTAAGCTTCGTCTATGTTGAATTAAATCGTCTTTTTTATAGTATTTTTTTTTAAATCAAAAACTTCGTTCCTAAAACTGAAAAAATTCTGATGTAAAAATTACAATATGTTATATGCAACTACTATGGAGAACAGGAAATCAAAATGACATTGACAGACTACAAAGACAGCAAAATAAAATATTGAAGTTAGTTTATGACTTTTTAAACAAACTAAGCAATTATATGTAACTGACCTCTTTAAACTAGAATCCTGAAAATTCATTCATAGCCACTGATGTAATTGTAGACGAAAAACTAAAACTTGAAAAAAATTGCAGTAAACATGGACACAAAACGAGATATCAGAAAAATATCATATACAACCTTCTAAAACGAGACAGGGACAGTCAAGACTAATAAACCAGGCACTGAAATTATACAATAAACTACCAGACAAAACTAAACAAAAGACTCAGACAACCTTTACAAAAGATATTAAAAATATTATCGTTAACAGTAGAATGTGAATTTTAAAAGTAAATATATTTTGTTAAATGTATGTAACCCGTAAGGATTTATCAATGAAATTTAAAATAAAACCCAATAAAGGTTTTGAACCACCGCGGTGCACCGCTCTAATCTCTCCTATTCTATCATTCTACCGTTATCCCTTATTTAATCCCATTAGTTTATAATGCGGTGTGGTCATTTGAATCGACCTCAAGTATTATTTTTAGCAGAACATGGGTCATTTTGGATAGGAGGAGATATACCTACATGTAGGTCAAGTAACATTATTCACAGTTAGCTTTGAAATTCAACATAATATGTAACGCGTTATGTTATATTAATGTTCCGACGCGGTGCTTTGTGCCCTGAACAAATTAATCCACAAAGTTACAAACACGATTTATAGACGCGTGTGGTGTTCTATCCTCTCTTCTTCTTTCCGTGCCATATCAGGTCTCCCCGACGATCACTCTAGAGTAGGCATTCCGGTCCTGCGCTAACTGGAACGGCGCCTCAACCCCGTTATGTTCATGAAAAAATGGGCATCATACTGTCTTGAAATACTAACTAACTAACTAACCATCACGCCATTTCCCCAGAGGGGTAGGCAGAGAGGATAGAACGCCACACCACTCTGTCCTGGCACACTTCCTTTGCTTCCTTCACATTCATACATCTTCTCATGCACGCACGTCGATTATTCCGACTTTTCACATGACCACTTTCAAGAATTTGTTGTACTTGATCATGCCAAGTCTTTCTCGGCCTTCCTCGACTTCTACAACCAGACACATTCGCATCATAAATCTTTTTAGCCGTTCTTTCATCATTCATTCGCTCCACATGACCGAACCATCGCAAAAGACCTTTCTTAATTTTGTCGATAATGCTTAACTCAGCCTTGCATTCTGCTCTAATTTCGACATTAGGGCACCTATCATACATTGTTTTTCCGCACATTCGCCTGAGGGATCGCATTTCAACAGCATTCAGTCTACTTTCGTCCCTTTTTTTCCAACTCCATGCTTCGCTTCCATACATTAGGGTTGGTACCAGAACTCCATTATGAACTGCTAATTTAGCCTCTTGCGATAGACACTTATTTGCTACGACAGACTTTAAGGCACCATTAACTCTGTTACCGGCACTAACCCTCCTTTCAATATCCTTGTCCATATTTCCATCTCTAGTAAACATACTACCCAGATATACAAATTCTTCGACCTGTTTCAAACTATCTCCATTTACTATAATCTTACATTCAGTCATAGTTACATTTACATTTTTGAAATAATAATTTAAAAAATCAGCAAAATACAGTAAGATTATTTTTTAATAATTTTTAATTTTCATTTTGCTATTATTTAATAATGTACATTAGGGTGGGCCGATAATTTTTTTTCCCCAATTTTGAAATGAAAGGGGTCTAAAAAGTTGCCTTTTGGATTACTTGGAATGCTAAAAATCTTTTAAAAAATATTCTATGCTACTTTTTGCCCTCAACCAGAGCTTAAAGTTTTCGAAAAAGTCGATTTTTTGCGCTAAACCGGCTCTCATTTCGTAATTAAGTAAGAAAATCAGTCCAATTAAATTTAAAATGTGAATTAAACCTTATTAAATAAGCATCTATGGGCGTGAGTTGCATTGTTTTTATGAGCCATTGTTTTTGTCAAAATTAGCCAGCGCTCAACGGAATCAGTTCCGCGGAGTGTAAACTTTTTGCATTTCGGTAGTTTTAAAACGTGCTCGAATTTGTGATGTGATTAAGTTATATCTTTGCCGACAAAAAAATAATTTTATCAATGTATATAATAAACGAAATGTTCAGACAGTGATAAACTTCAAACCTCGGTTGAGGGCCAAAGGTAGTATGGAATATTTTTTTAAATAATTTTTACGTTCAATATGATCCAAAATGTAACTTTTTAGACCCCTTTCAGGTTAATGTCTAAAAAAATTAAAAAGTTCATCGTCGGTCCACTCTAATGTACATGCTTCTACTTTCCATTATCTTATATCCCAACTCAACACAGGGCTCTTGGCCTCATAGAGTTAGGGATACGTTTTTTTTGTAACATATATGTATTTGCACGAATAAATAAATATTTATTTCATACACAACTATTCTCATCCGCCCAGATGATATTCGTAAATACCCGACGCGTTATCCATTCGGGATTCTTCGGCGTCACTCGGAAATACGTCTCCCGATCGGGATGTATCGGAATCACTCTGGCGCCCGTGACTAATTAGCAGTGTTCAATTTTGTAATGCCGCAAAATTGACCCCGAGTAGCGCCTGCTTACGTCACTCAACTTAAATATTCTCGTTTTAATTGTATTCTAGTATCTCATAGAATTTGGTATGTTTTCGTTTTTACTGGGGCGGATAACGCGTCAGGTCTCCATACGATACGTCCGCTATTTACGAAGCCACTTCGGGTGGAATCCGAAAGATCCCGAACGGATAACGCGTCGGGTATTCACGAATATGGCGCTCGGACGCGGCCAAAATGTATTTATTTTGTATTAAAAGTATTCTGTTGTAAATTCTCGTCGGATTTCATTTTATAATGCGTTCTTTATTAATAACATATTTGAAGAATAGAAGTTTCGTACAATACGCCCTGGCCCAGTGTTCGTGCATTCAACACAGCGAGATTACGATCTTCAGGTCGTGGAATTATTTTCGTATTCAGTCATAAATCACCACCATTCGGCCGATAATGTAAATGATAGGGATTTTCGAGGCGTTTTGTGTTGTACATTAGTTTCTCCAACCGATTTCGTACTTCGGCTAATTCCGCCGCCTTTTCTCCTTTGTAATTTTGGTATAAATAAAAAATAATTAATATTCACGTGTTTTGATGGCGTCGGGGTAAAATAAAATGGCGCAATCGGCGATCGCGACAATTTTCAAAATTGACTTCAAAAATTACAAAGATTTCTAGCGTGCGGTGTCGTTTCGTGTATGTGTAATGTGCCTTTTTGATACTAGTTTTTTGGCGTCTGATCGAATTAAATTACTCTCCGTGTCTCGATTCATTAAACCTTTTCTGTGCCGCCAGGTATTGCTATGGCAGTTCCCCGAGGGCCCCGAAATTTTAGGCAATTTTTAGAAACTCATTTCAACCGCTGCCGTGTTGATAATTTTAATAATTCCTCGTGTCCTAGTGTTTCACTAAGCTTCTAACAGATGCCTCCGAATTATTATTTTTATTTCAATTTCATTGATAAACCCTTACGGGTTACATACATTTAACAAAATATTTTCACTTTTAAAATTCACATTCTACTGTTAATAATAATATTTTGAACACATTTTGTAAAGGTTGTCTGAGTCTTTTGTTTAGTTTGGTCTGGTAGTGTATTGTATGATTTCTGTATGTATGTATGGATGTATGATATATTATAAAGTAACACTTAATCTTAACAATCCTTAAGTCTATTTAAATTACAATAGTATAATTATGGCATAATCTAGGCGGACATGGCAAGTGTATTATCGCGAGTCAGGAGTGACAACGCCGCTTGCTTCTTAAATACTTGCCTTTGCTGTTGAAACACATCGACAGTACCGTTTAATGAGATTTTGTTCGTCGTTCCGAGGATCCTTGGCAGAGGGGAAAAGAATCCGATGTTGGTTTTATAATTTCCCACAGCAAAGACAGCATTGGTACCCAGGTTACGGTGAGGTACATTAAGGCTAATTTGAGCAAGAATATCATGGGCATCTATACAGTTAGATATTAATTTGTGCGAGAATATCAAACCAGCCAAAATCCTTCTGAATTAACGGATTAAATAAATAAATAAAGAGCGATGTGGCGTGCTATCCTATCTGCCTTCCCTAACGGGGAAACTGCATGATGGGTTGTTTGTTAAAAAAAAACATTATTTTTTTAAATTGGACTAAGTATACCTGTTTTCCTAAATGTGGTCAATTGAATAAGTCTTCACGATTATGCTACCAAATAGACCCGACCCGTATACTTCTCTCCTATTTCTGCTAATTTCCTATATTCCGCACGGACCGTAAATCTTTTTGATTTTTACCCGGAGCATACCAGGGGGACATAAATCTGCCGGGTAGACAGACCATCCCGCTACCTGCGAGTGCTCGCAACCGCTCTGCCCATTTAGTTTTAAGATCTCCCTTAAACTTTTTGTTATCCTCGTTCTATTCTCCTGTGCTCCGGGTATTATTACTCGCGCGGGAGCGAAACAGCAGCTGCTCGAGCAGACGCTAAAATGTATTTTTGAATCCGCAATTCAAATAATAACGCTACATTATAAATAAGATGATTTTAGCATATTTATTTATTTATTTGAAGGACTTATGCAGTCCATTCTAACGATGGTAAATACAAATTCTTGTAATAAATACAGGTACTTATAGAATAAAATAAAACTAAAAAAAATTAAAGCTAAAGCAGAAAAAATAAAAATTACTACCTCAAGACAAGATCCGGTCTATCTTAGTAATTTTTCAAATCTATAAAAACTTACACCAAAAAAGTCCAGATCTTGTCTCGAGTTTACAATACGACACAATCGGGACATTGGTGCATGCAAGCCATAGTTTGTGCTGTGTTGATCGAGGAACAGCACATTATTATTTCGCAACCGGCGGATTGGAACATTGAATGCCACTTGTTCCAGTAACGATGGTACATCAATTAAGCAAACAAACAAACCATCACGCCAGTTTCCCGTAGGGGTAGGCGGAAAGGATAGAACGCCATATCACTCTATCTTTGCATACAGACCTCGCTTCCTCTACATTCATACATCTTCTTATGCACGCACGCCGATTATTCCTACTTTTGACATGTCCATCTTTAAGTATTTGATAGACTTGATCGTGCAATGTCTTTCTCGGCCTTCCTCGTTTTCTGCATCCACAAAAATTCGCATCGTAGATCCTTTTAGCCGTTCTTTCGTTGTCCATTCGCTCTGCATGTCCAAGCCAATGCACCACCCTTTCTTGATTCTGTCGATAATGCATATCTTAGCCTTACACAGTTCACGGATCTCGACATTTGTGCACCTATCATACATCGTTTTACCACACATTCGCCTGAGGGATCGCATTTTAACCTACTTTTATCATCATTTATCCAATTCCATACTTCGCTCCCATACATTAGAGTTAGCACTAGAACTCCATTAAGTAAATTAAACATTAATATGGAGTCAAATGTTATTTCTACGTATTTGTAGACTTGAGATTTTTAACATTGACAGACATATTAAAACAGACAAGAAGAATATTTTACAGAAGTGTATATAGAAGTCTACGCATCCACAGGGCTTATGACCATTGTATTAGGGAAAATACATGTCAAAGAAAATCTACTGTTAGGTCAGCATTTGATTCAGGCGGAGAAAAACTTTCCTACTTAGCAGCAAAATATATATTTTTCAATTTGTAATTTTAAATTCCCGCTAAAACGGTCATTGCATTGGCCACGCCCCTAATACGTCACAATTTATGTTAATTTTCTAGTTTGTTCCTTACAGTTTAATTTTTATAGAAAGTCGTCACAATTATCAATACCAAACTTCTCGCGTTTTTCTAGTGACGTGTTTTTTGATAATTTATTTCTTAAGTTTTTTATATTTTTTTATGATATATACTTGTATATTTTTTAAAGTTATGTATCTCCACAATATCTATTACAATTAATTAATATAAATTTAATTCATATATTTTTATCGGAATTCGTAGTATGTGATTTTCCCTATTGCGGTTACTAACGACAATTCTTAATTTTTTCCTACAAATACGCATTTTTCTACTAAGTTTCTATTTATCGCAGGAAGACATGTCCCT
This sequence comes from Micrasema longulum, assembly GCF_059751315.1. NCBI lineage: Eukaryota > Metazoa > Arthropoda > Insecta > Trichoptera > Brachycentridae > Micrasema > Micrasema longulum. Next base: position 140,706 of record NW_028278451.1, read on the forward strand.
AATATTATTTTTTTTCTTTTAAAATGGCACATACAGAATTTCCGCTCGTTCCAACATGGATTATGAGCCCTGGGCCTCTTCAAATGTTCTGCTCCCCGGGTCGTTGTTACAATTTTTACAATTCCCCAAAATTTTCGCCTTTCTAAAGCTCTATTGTGCCTTATAACTAGAATTCTCTATGAAGGATCAATTGACGCCGAAGTTCACAAACAGGTTTTTTAAAAATACATTTCTTGAGGGCGAAAATGGTGCTATTTTTTGTTGGAAATAGCTATTTTAAACCACCCTAAAAAGGTTGCTTTATTTACATTTGATTCAAGATTGAAATGTCACTATCTAAATATTTGAGTTCTTCCTTTCTCCTTCTTCTTTCCTTTCCACCTCCTTCCTCGGTTCATAGTATAGTGTATATTTTAAGCTTATTTCGGTTTCAAGTTTTGTATATACATGTTGTATATTGTTTAAAATTTTGTATGTAAATGTAGGATTTTGTATTAATACCTAGAATATGTCCATATCGGCCTCATGTATGTATATATATATTTGGATAATTTATGTAGCGCCATTTTTGTGAAAATCACCTCAAGGGCGCTGTAAAATAAATAAATATCCCAGCACGTCTTGCAGATACAGAGCGCATGGACGATCGGGAGTCTAGTTCCTCGTCTCCAATTATGATATATTACAATTCTGATATATAGGGGCTAGATTACAGCACGTCTTGCAACTACAGAGCGCATGGACATTAAGTAATCAAGCCCCTATTTGTATTTTTTATTTTTTATTTTGTGTGACAATGAAGTTTAGAATTTAAGTGATATTTTAAAAGAACTAACTAATTAAACAAATTTATCAAAATAGAAGTTAGATTACAATAAGTCTTGCAGCTACTGAGCACATGGACGGTTGGAATTCTAGATACCATTTACTAAATTTAGGTATATTTTTAACAATTAATAACATTTACCTATTTAAGCAGCTACTATTATTGTGGATAATGTATATAGCGCCATTTTTGTGAAAATCACCTCAAGGGCGCTTTACAATACCCAAACACGTCTTGCAGCTACATAGCGCATTGACGGTTAGAATTCAAGTTCCTCGTTTAAAATTAAATTCAATAACTTCAATAACAGATAGGAGCTAGATTACATCATGTCTTGCTGCTGCAGAGCGCATGGACGGTATGAAGCCTTGACCCCATTTATATTATTTAAAAATTGAATTTTTGTTTTTCTGATATTTTTTTCAAAATCGTTTACAAATAAGATCCGGATTACAACATATCCTGCAGCTACAGAGCGTATAGACAGTTGAAATTCTAAGCTCTATTTATGAATTTACGGTTTGAAATTATTTAATAATTTATGACGATAATTCAAATAAAATAAACACACATTAGCAGAGTGGTAAGTTAGTCAAGTATTGTTATGGTTAGCGCGTTTTTCTACCATGCAAGAGGTCTCGGGTTCGATTCCTGACATTGGTGCACACTGCACAAAACTGTTATTTTTGTCATGTTGCTGTTATAATTTTACCGATTTTTAAGCATCTTGAACAATTAAATAATTTTATGACGTAACAGCAGCCACCCCCTCTCAAGCCGCCTAAAATGGTTTTTGAACTGTTTCGTAAAAAAAAATACAGTTTATAGAGTAGCGCGGTTGAACCGTGGCTATCCGGTAATCAGGCCGGAAATGTGAAGCTGTTTTCCATAGTAAAAACAGTTTTTAGAATAGTGTGGCAAAATCGTCCCCCCCCCATAAAAATTTGAAAATTTGAAATTGTTTAATAAATAACAGATTTTAGCGGCGCGGCTTATCACAAGTAACAGTTTATTCAATTTAATTTTGTGAATCTTGGCAAACAAATGTTTATCGCAGGAGTCTAAACCAGCAGTTCACAATGGCGTTTTAGTGCCAACTCTGTATGGAATTGGAAAAATTAAGATGAAAGTAGGTTAAATGCTGTCGAAATGCGATCCCTCAGGCGAATGTGTAATAAAACGATGTATGATAAGTACACAAATGTCGATATCCGTAAACTGTACAAGGCGTGCATCATCGACAGAATCAAGAAAAGGGTGCTGCGTTGGTTCGGACATGTAGAGCAAATGGACAGCTAAAAAACGGCTAAAAAGATCTACGGTGCGAATGTTGATGGGTGCAGTAAACGAGGAAGACCGAGAAAGACATCGCACGATCAAGTCCATCAAATACTTAAAAATGGACGTGTCAAGAGTTGTGAGTTGAGTTGCATAATCGGGTTGTGGTCCTGTGGGTAGCGTCTCGGACTAACGGACCAAAGGTCCGTGGTTCGAATCCCACTCTACCCCAACTTGATTCCATTTTCTAATAGTGAGTTATTTACAACTCGTTGAAAATGGCCCTCAAAATTAAATATTTTGGTAAATCACAAGAACGCAAATATTTCTTTTTAAAGAAAAAAAAAGGAGTAGCAATAATCGGCGTGCGTAAGATGTATGAGTAGAGGAAGCGAGGTCTGTATGCAAAGATAGAGTGATATGGCGTTTTATCCTCTCTGCCTACCCCTACGGTGAAACGGCGTGATGGTTTGTTTGTTTGAATCTTTTCTAGCATATAACGAATCTACGGATTTAGCTTGATGGAGTTTGGCAATGCCGGTGTAACGCGTCTATTTCATTATATGTCGTTGGATGAAATCCTCAGCCTGTATTTGTATAGCTTCGTTCATACATAATTGAATTTTTTCATCATTAAAAATAATTACTTTCATTCCTAGAGCCACGCCTACGGAATGATCCTAATTTTAGGGAAAATCGACCTATGAATTACGAAATTCGTTTCGTTCCCCCCGGGAATTTCGAAATATTAAAATTCTGTTTTAATTAAGTTGTCGGGTATCTTCCTCTTGATATTGTACCAAGAATCGGGGCGTGTTGTTCATTTGGCATAATTAATTTTTGATTTGAATTCAAAATGATTTCAAACGGCCATTAGGTTTTTATAAGATTGTGTCTTTAGGTGAGACCTTTATGGATTCATAAGTGTATTTCTCATATCCACTATCAAAATATAAAAAAATTGTGATCGGATTTTACAGGCATTTATAATTTCTAACATTTTAATACTTTTTCCGTGAATTGTACGACAAAGTTTCCTGAAAATGTACTAAAAAAATAATATATATTTTAATAAAAACTAAATACTTTGAACGACAATTGGTTCATATGAATCAGCCAATTTTTTTTATTTTCTTTTATTTATTAGGAAACATGCAGTACAGTTACAAAGTTTAATATTTTACACAATTAGACTTAACTCTAAAGGACCAGTGAAGTTTCCATATTATAAAGCAAGTATATGTAAGGTTAATTATGAAAGTAAGAAAAAAAAACATAAATGAAAGTTGTTTAAAAATTAAGCCAATGATAAGAGAGTTGTGGAAGATTTCCGGTTTGCTTGCCGTCAACGGTCCAACGGCAGAATTGATTGAGAATAAGCTGAAGAGAGTCTCTGACGTCACATGCGGAGTTATTTCAGAAACACAAAACTTTATAAAAATCATTGCGTTGATAATACGATATATAAAAATTTAAAACAAAAATATTTTTGGCTTAAGTTAATTTGTATTAATAAATATAAAAAAACCATTAAACTTCCTAATTAAAGGCTTACTTCTTATAATAACTTATTTACAAACTGGGTAACAAATATAAATGCTAATGATTAATTTCTATTCCTGATAATCTGTATCTTTGCTTTCGTAACCTTTTTAAATTTAATTATCTTCTTTAATTTTATTGTTTTTTCTATGTGTCGTCTATTTTATATTTCTTATTTTCCACTTACTTGTATTAAAAAAAAACTAATTGTAACTTTCTGTTTTTAATTTTTTAAAATTTTTATTTTCTTTTATTTAGGAAACATACAGTACAGTTACAAAGTTTAATATTTTACACAATTAGACTTCATTCTAATGGACCAGTGAAGTTTCCATATTATAAAGCAATTATATGTAAGGTTTATTATGAAAGTATAAAAAAGAGAAGGAAAAAGAAAAACATAAATGAAAATTGTTTAAAAATTAAAATTTAAGTGAAAAAAGGGTATTATAGATATTATATTAGATATATTTTTGTTTTATATACATCTTCACCATTGATTGCATGATGTGATCTAGATTTAGTATACTCACGCACAGGTTTTTTCAAAAAAATGTAGTAAAATTTCAAAAAAAACAATTCCAAAAATATTTCCATCAACTATATTTAAACTCAAAAGTGAAATATCATATAGTTAAAAACCTTTGCTAACGGTCACAGCGCGGACGACCAGACCGCGCTTAGCGGAACTCCGAAAGATTAGATTTCGTAAAATATTTCATCTCCCATGATAGAATAAGTTTAAGAGGCGCATTCTGGATTGGGAAAAGTGAAATTACAAATAATGTAACTACGTAACGGTAAATTTTTTTGCTACGTTTTTTTTACTACATTTTTACTATGTTTTTACCACATTCTTATTATGTTTTTACTACATTTTTACTATGTTTTTACTACAATTTTACTATGTTTTTACTACATTTTTTACCATGTTTTTACTCCATTTTTTACTTTGTTTTTCACTTTGTCCTGTATCATTATAACTGTTTCTATAAATTGATTTCTGTTTTTTATATTTTTTTGACTGCCTTAGAACGGGGTAAATAACCCTAGTTAGACAGTCAAAGCAACTTTACATAAATTATAATTTTGTGTGTGTAATATAATGATAATAAATAAATAAATAAACCATTAAGTTTTAAACCATTTTTTCCCCGGCTATTTATGATATAAGATTTTTGAGTATTTAACAAATGTAAAAACAAATACTTATTATTTCAGATGGCGAAAGAAAAGCATGGAAAAATATGTTTTCAGCCATAACGGAGAGGCAGCGTTGTCAACCTTACCGATTTTTGGTGAAATCTACCGATCTACCGAATTCGATTGAAATTCTACCGATTTTCAACGTTTCCGTAGATTTTTTTTTCTATTCGTTACCAATACAATCCACTTATAAATGAATAAAATAAATACTATATTTTGTCTGTTTGCTCAGAAAGCTACTTTTTCTGTGATCTGTTTATATTATGAATACTACTTGTCCTTCGGTCACATATAATACATACATTGGATTGGTTAGTATCGGTATATAGTGACTCCCGATTATTTATGAATTAAAATGATGTCATTTCTTTTCACAATTGAATAGTTTCTATTTTATAAAATATAATATCAGCAGATCACATAGTGAAACGTTTTTTCACCCCTATTTTCTGCTCAAATTTAGTAACCTATTTCAGGGGCTAGTGGTAATTATTTTATCATAATGCTTAAAATTATGGTAAACGTACAAATTAACGTTAATTATTGTGATCTCACCGGAAATCGAATCCGTCACTCCCCGTGTGTCAGGCAAACGTCAACCATTAGTCCAAGGGGCCGCATTCGGTTTGATCTAAAAAAACAATTTTGTAATGAAAAAAGTATAGAAATTTTAATACATCCACCAATTCACCGAGATCTATCGATTTATTTTTCTGTATCTACCGATTTATTTTTCTGTATCTACCGATTTCCACCTGATGGTGGATAACAACGCTGCCTCTAAATAGGTGGCTCTTAAAAAAGTTGTATGAATTTTGTTTACGTCCAACTCAGCGCAGAACAAACCTTGCATTCGAAATAGAATTTAGTTTATTTTAGATTTGTGACTGGAATATTCATCTGTAAAAATGATCAATATTTCCGAAACATCTGCACTAAAAATCTAAATTTAATTTTCAGTTGGAGCGTACAACAGACTTCAAATACAGTCACTTTATTATTTATTTACCGGGAGATTTCGAGGCGGTCGATGCAAGGTCAAGGAGCTTATTGTACAGTGCACAGCGTCCTTGAGATGATCTCTCAGAAAAATGGAGTTGTATAAATCAGTGTATTATTTTTATTGTTTGTTCATCTTGTTTGGCACTTCTCTCGAATATTACAGTTCGCTTTTATCGTTTTCCCCTTGTTTCAACTTCTCCCGAATGTAATTTTCCAAAGCTCTCTCTGTTTACCGTCGCGTCGTGTTGTTAGCCTCTTGGAATACCAGGGGCGAATATATCACGGGCGATAGCGGGTATTCTAACCAGGGTGGAACATATTATACATGTTTGTGTCCCTCAGTGGCGTATAATAACATACACTTCATAAAATGGACAAACGCAAAAGCTGCAGTCTTTCTGCGGATTTGGTATTTGACTCTTACAAAATTAGCGCTGTACACCAGATGCGTGCGGTAGATATAATTAGTAGGGAAGCTGAAAAAAAATATTCTTACTTTTAGTAGACATAACATAACACAAGTTGGATGCTCTTATCTCTACTCGTAGAACAATACGACAACGCTATGATATTTTATTTTTTTTGATTTTGGGATTATTCTTGGAGTTTTTTTTGTAATATGGTAAATTAGTTTCAAATGTTTTGTTTTATGAGATATTTTTCGTGATAGCTTTCAAGTGTACATATTATATTGTTCAGAAATGTTAGTAGAAATAAGTTAATATTATGACTAACTTATCAATGAAACTTCGTGGTTTAGTTTTACTTTTTATTATTTCGACCAACGAGCGCTTCCGCCTAAGTAGGCATCTTCAAGACTGGTGAATTGTTTACAACATTTACAGTTTTTATACTATTCTATTCTATGTAAAAACTGTAAATGTTGTAAACATTTCACTTGTCTTGAAGATGCCTACATACATCATTCTTCTTCATCTTCTTATGGTTCCTCTCCCCGATAGAGGTTGGAAATCATCGTTACGATTCTTACTTTATTGGCAGCTGCCCTGAACAAGGACTGAGCGCTGCAATGGAACCAGTCGCGCAAGTTCTTAAGTCAAGAGATGCGCCTTCTACCTACACTGCGTCTTTCTTCAATCCTTCCCTGTAGAATGACTTGTAAAATTTTATGTTTTTCGCTTTCTCATTACATGCCCCAAGTACTCGAGTTTTCTTTTCTTTATGGTCTTCAGTACCTCTTTATCTTTTTCCATCCGTCGGAGAACATCGTCGTTTCGGACTCTATCCGACCAGGAGATTTTTAATATCCTCCTGTAGCACCACATTTCAAGTGTTTTGGGTGAGTGTCCACGTTTCGACGGCGTAAAAAAGTACTGAGAAGACGTAACATCGAGCAATGCGCATTCAGAGGTCTAAATTAAAGTCTCTACTGCAAAGAAGGTCACGCATCCTGAAAAAGCAGTCTCTCACCATCTCTATTCTGACTTTGATCTCTCGCGAGTGATCCCATTTATTAATCAGCCAGAATCCTAAATAATTATATTGATGAACTCGCTCAATTAACTGCGCTCCAAGTTTTAAAGTCATTGGGAAAGTTTGTGCCTTTTTCCGAATAACCATACATTTAGTCTTGGAAATAGTCATCTCTAGCCCTTTATTCAAACTTGCCATCTATTCGTTCCAAATTACCATACCACCTTAGTGATCTCGTCGTTGCCTAATCAATTATTTTGAAAGGTTTTATTCACGATTTGCAAGTACCACTGCACGCCCCTGAAATGCATGTACACTGTGGCGCTGTTTTCATGCACACGTCTACCGATGCGCACAATATGTGCTATGCTAACGTGGATAGTTCCATACACACGTTGCGACCATACCCTTGATCATAGCTCAGTCCCGTTTTTCAGTCTGTTTCTTCTTCTGCAACAAAGTACGCCTTTCGGAATCCGTAATGGCGGTTAAACTCGAGTCCGCGCCGATTTATTTTACTGCTCGGGTTTATTTTGCGCAATCCTTATTCCAGATTGATTAAACGATTCCCGGGCTCAACATTTCAGAGCCGTTCTTGGGAGTACGCCCTGAATTGAATGAAATAAGTCGCGCTTTTACAGGGGATTATTTGTGTTATTTCAAAGTCTGAACTATCCGCTGCTACTAAACTCTTGTCTTCTGAAAACATCCTGCAATTTATATTGAAATTCATTATTCGTGAAACATTCATAAAAAGCAGCCCATGTCAAACTTACGCAAGATGTAATCCTTCTTTTTTTCTGTTTCTTATCTCTTAAGATCACTACTGCGCCTATCGTCAGGTCTTACAGATCTTTTAAAAAAAGCTTTGTATAAATGTTGTCAAAATGCGATCTCAAAGTCGAATGTGTGATAAAACTATGAATAATAGGTGCACAAATATCGAGATACATGCATTATGCAAGGCTGAGACATTATCATCAAAATCAAGAAAAGTGCATTATATTTATTTATTAATATACACGGCACGCAGTGCCTTTTACCTTAACATTTCAATATAATGTGAAAAACTTGAAAATTAAATTGAAAAGTATTATTTTTCGTAAATACTATATATAACACAGCAGTTTTGTATAAAGAACTTATTTAGATATAAAAAAAATTGTTAAACAATGTGTGCAGATAAAATTTTTAAAGGAAAAGAATTTATTTATATATTTCTTTAAAAGGTACAAAATATAAGTATATTAAAAACAGTAAAATTCTTTTGCCTCAAAAAAAGTTAAATCGTAATAATAATGACAATTAAAGTAATTTAAAAAATAAGTATACACGTAAATATGGTACACAATAGTACCCATACAAAAGTAAACATAGAAAGCACTATAATCTAAAAAATGTAAATTACCGTTCATCATCTTTGAAATGATTAAATAGAGTTGATTTATATAAGCTGTACTTTATGTGAAAAATATCAGCAACGTCGGAATAGTTATTGCCGAGAACATGGAGTCGATTCAGAATAGCATTATACGAGTATACGGTTCGCGAATTGTTGCAACTAAACGGAGGTACTTGACGAGTCATTCGTCCAGGTACCTTGAAGTCAATGATTGCTAATAGATTTGGGCAGTTCCATGTAAAGTTTACAATCTTAAATAAATTCAGTAAATCTATAATTTTTCTTCTCTCAGTAAGTTTCAACAAGTTCAAAGTATTAATTATAAAATCATAGTTAGGAAATTCATATCTGATTCCAAGTTTATAGTTAACGTATCTTAAAAACATATTTTGAACTCTTTATAGAGTATATTGGTGAGAACTTTAATACGGAGTCCATAAAGTTGAGTTGTATTCCAACTGGCTCCTAACCAAAGCTGTGTACATTAATTTCAAAGTAGCGATATTTTTAAAATCCTTAGTCACTCGCAAAATAGAGCCTAGCATTTTTAAGCAGTTTACGAGCCTGACTAAAGACAGCTTTTGATCGAAGATGGCATTTACAAAACTGTTTTGTAATGTCAGCTTTTTGTCTATGTAGAGCAGCGTTAACCATTGCACGTGGTGTAGTGGTAAGCACGTTTGCCTACCAAGCGAGAGGTCTCGAGTTCGATTCCCGACACGGTTGATATGAAATATATATTTTTTTATTGAAATTTTTTTCACATAAGCATTCCTCTAAACAATTTTTTTAATTCCCGCCCAACTGCAAAAGCAGTTTTTTTGCAGGGATTTCTCCCTTTAAACATTTTGGTAACACAATATAATAATGTTTACATAAAATAAAAAAATCTTAAATATATCAATAAAATAAAAATAAATAAAAAATTAAATACAAGTAAATCAAGTCTTTTTTGATAACGAAATATATAAAAAATAATAAACAAACCCTTTTTTTGACACTGTTTTAAATTGTTTGGTTTCCCCATTATTTTTGTAAAAATTTTTTTTACAAACTAAACTTAGAATTTAAGAAAATGATTTTTAAAACCAATTTATATTAATATATTTAAAAGGGTGTTTTCACACCAGAATATTTCATAGTATCTGGACTGGTATCTGAAGTGCAAGAATGATCATCTTATCTTCATGTAACAAAAATGATCAAGATACGCGGCGATTGGTGTTCCAATGCAGCGCCCTATGCACCATGGGGTGCGGAAAGGTAATGATGATGATGAGAGCAGCGTTTGAAAACAAAAATAGTATAGAATGAGTCAGTAGTACCTCTTTAACTCTCAAAAGATGGTGTCTCTTCAACTCTCAAAAGAAATCCCACTTTAAACGGTGCTGTAACATTATTTTGTATTAAGAAAAATACGTTTCTTTTATATTTCAGATACAGATAGTCAAAAACATGAATTAAACGTATGTAATATTTTATTTGAGCTCCACAATGGACCAGGAGGCCCAATTACAGTGGTGAATTACACCACCGAACACACAGGCTTGAGAAAAATCACATTTTAATTTTTGTGTTCTCACAAATCAATCGAACCCGGAGCCTTCCGTGCGTGCTTCAAGCGTCTTGACAATTATACCACGGAGGCCGCCAATATTCTGTTCAATAATCTATTTTCGATCATTTGTAAAAATGAAAATATGATATTGGCCTACTAACGCAAAATGCGCCTTTATTATTTTTTTAAAAAAGCTACATATATCAAGTCTTGTATTTTATGTAGACTGTGTGACATCATAGCCACACAATAGTTAATTATAAAGGCAGAATCTAGCTCGCCGGTTAACCGCAACAGTATAAATGCTTTAGTGTTTTTTTTTTGCCCCACGTTGGGCGCCATTTCACAAACCGTCCCCGTGCCGCGTGGGTGTATCGAGAAGTTACAACCGTCCGCATGCTCTGTGCCCCTTGTAACTGTTCATCTCCTTTTCTCCTGGGGACAAAGTCGGGAAATATATACAATGCATGTGCGGCGAAAAGGTTTTTCAAAATGTAACACGTTCCGATCGTGATTCGGCTATGTGGGCACCTCCTGCGGACCCGCATATTTCTTCCGGCCGAGAAAATAACAGCTCGAATCGGCGGCTTAATGACTTGGCCCCAGTCGTCCATCATTAATTTAGAAGTATGGCGGAAGAAAAGTGACTTAATATGATCGACACTCTGACCACTCCTCGCGGATTCTCTATGATTTTACAACTGCAGGGGCGTACTTAACAGTCCACAGTATTTTAGATAGCGTTGCCAAGTCCAATGACCTTAAACAGGCGTTACTTTACGGGCGCTTAAAATATGGCATTTCAATACGTTGCTTTCCTCGCGTCTCTTTCTCGCATAAATATTTGCTTGTACGAAATTTCGTATAGAAAAATACATGTATGATTTTTATTTAAAAACTTTGCTTGTCTGTCCCTAAACCTTTTCTTTGTTATGTAATTTGATCATTGTTAACTGTATGTTTTTTTTTTGTAAAATGAATAAGGAAATAAAGTTTTCTGCAATAGGCATACAATTTAAGAAGTATGAAGGTGTCTCTTTTCTTTATTTGCATTTTAAAGGTAACCTCAACAGAATCCTTCTATTTTTCTATTTTATCCTAATATTTCTTATCCCTTTTATCCCTCCTAACGCTTTGGGAACGAAATCATTATTATTAACTCTCTTGTACGTACATATTTTTAATCTGTTTATTAGTACCTATGTTTACAAAAAGTTTTATATAGTCGTAAAAAACTTGAATTGGACTTATACATTATATTTTAATATTGATTGTTTATACTTTTTTGTTGTTAAAAAAAAAAGAAGGTATACACATAATATACAATACAAGCGTTTGTTTACTATACTAATCGCTTTATGAAGAAAGCAAAAAGTACAATTAAATGATCTAGTTTTTACCGCGCGTAAGAAAACATTTTTATATCTAATTTCCCATAAGGCTGATCTTTTTCGTTTAATACCTGTGAATGTAAGCGCGTTCGGGTTTTGATACACACTTTAGGAAAAAAAAACCTTGTTCAAACAACCTTCAAAATAACGATTGAAAACATATTATTATTATAATGGATATTTTATGTAGCGCCATTTCGTAATATAATACCTCAAGGGCGCTTAACAACGTGTTTATTAAAATAAATTAATTTAATTTAACTTTTTAAATTTGTAATAGAAGAAAAACAATTTATTGAGTTATAAAATGCTACGGATTTATTCAAATGATTTAGAAAACAAGTTAGTTTTAAGATTTTTCTGAAATATCACTTCGCTTTTACAGTCTCGGACCTCTGCTGGGAGAGCATTCCATGTCACAGTACCAAATTTAGTGCGCTGTTTGCGTAGAGGTATTATAACTTGTACATAAATATGAGGGTGTTCGAAGGCAAACTTAGAAATCTCCACCAAAAACGGAAAATGAGTTATTGATGCCAAAATAAACCATACATAATAATTATAAAAGCGTAATTCAACACAAGTGTGTATAGCTAATGTTAGGTTTTTGTTATTTTCATTGTGCGTTTTGTAATATAAATAACATAGATGTACACATATACCTAGTTTTCAAAACAGTCTGAATATTTTGGTAATTATTTCTGTTTATTAAGTTAGTCTTCTTTGTTTATTCTCAAATGTAAAAACATTAAAAAAAAAAGTATATTTGTTAAGTGTCCTCGGCACGGGTAACCCCAGTGAGGTCACATTTTTTTTATTATTGATTATAGTTTTTAAGAGTAAAATATAAAAAAAATATTCTATTTGACACCGCAAACTTAGCATTCTCCATTAAGTTAGTGAAGCATAATTAGAAATCTCACAATTCTTCAAAGTTTTTCGCAAATATTTTAGTAGCTCCTTCAATGGAAATTTCTAAATTTGCTTTTATGTCCTTATATCTTTTCGCACGGAAGTGCTTGTGTCGAAGTAAAGGCTTTTTGAGAAGTAACAGTGCGCCTCTGGATTGCTTATGATTTATCGCCGGTAAAAAAAGTGGTAAATTCGACATTGGCATACTTTTATCGCGCATATTATAACTATCCCGTTTCGCCTCTTTTTATGGCTGACTCAAAATTCATTAGAAGTACTCGTGTCTCAAATTAAATTCCCAAGTGTCAGTTAAATATGCACTTCACAAAGGCGAGGTGCCAGTGTCTGTTCTACATAGAATTAACATCATTAAATCCGCGAATGAAAATCCGCTGAAACGACTTTATTGTGAGATTTCCTTCGGTTTTAATTTCCAGATATCTTACTCCGGTCTCGTCTGCTTTCCTTTCTTGCTGCTCTCCGGGTAACATTATTATAATTTTTCCTCTTTCGGATGGCGGACGTTGAAAAAACAATGCATTATGCATTTTTTCATCTCTTTGATGTCTCTGGATCCCTGGAACTTCTTCGTTTTTCCGAGCTCTCCGAGTATACCTTGCCCAGGAGACCTTATTAACGCCATTAAGTTGAGAATAGCATCACGCTGGGAACTGTTTACTTAGCGAAGGTAAGATAAGCGCATTCTTCTCCAACTGCAATATTCAACTTAATTTGCTTATTTACATACACCGCCTAAAGTTCTTTGCCAAATAAATGTGAAACACCGAACTAAGTCACTAATAAATTTAAAGTGAATAATATTTAAAACCATCTAGAAAATATGCGCCTTTAAGGCCAGTTACAGTTCGTTATGTGTATACTAAAGGAATACTTAGAAAAATTTTAATATGATAAATGTTTTTTCATCTTTTATGCTGAAGAAATTATATAACGTTCATTTTTTATAAACAGTCGGTCTCAAACTGACCATCATCATCAGTGGCGCTACAGCCCGTTGTGGGCCCTGGCCTCCTCCAGAATTTGTCTCATCGTCATTCATCCCTGCACCCCGCGGCTCTTCTCCAGTTCGTCGGGCCAATCGCTCCAATGTCACTTTCCACATTATCCAGCCATCTTAATTTTGGTCTGCCTCTGCTTCGTCTGCCTTCCGGAGTGGTATAAATAATCTTTTTTCGGGTGCGGTTATCATTCATTCTGTGCACAAAGATGTTGTGTGGCGGGTCGACAACGACGGCACGAGCCGAACATTGCCGAACGCCGACGTAGAGCGTACGAACGGGCCAAACCGGCTTCGAGAAAACTACCGGATTCCGACCTCACCGCACGCGTCTTCGAGGCACAAAATTACCGCCAATTTAGATTTACCAACTTCATTTTATTTTGCCTAATATAGTTATTAGAATCCTTCTTTCAATGTGTTAGCTTCAGTAGTTTAGTTTCGTGAATAAATCTTTGTGTAAAACGTAAGTACCCTGTTTTACTTGCTCTCATTCTGTGCACCCACATAACTTTGTACATCACAAAATTAGGCCACCAACTAGGTGCCTACATAAAGGTGGTAACAACACGACTAAAAGTGGCGGTAATTTTGTGCCTCGAAGACGCGTGCGGTGAGGTCGGAATCCGGTAGTTTTCTCGAAGCCGGTTTGGCCCGTTCGTACGCTCTACGTCGGCGTTCGGCAATGTTCGGCTCGTGCCGTCGTTGTCGACCCGCCACACAGCCCCCTTCCATGGTGCACAGAATGAGAGCAAGTAAAACAGGGTACTTACGTTTTACACAAAGATTTATTCACGAAACTAAACTACTGAAGCTAACACATTGAAAGAAGGATTCTAATAACTATATTAGGCAAAATAAAATGAAGTTGGTAAATCTAAATTGGCGGTAATTTTGTGCCTCGAAGACGCGTGCGGTGAGGTCGGAATCCGGTAGTTTTCTCGAAGCCGGTTTGGCCCGTTCGTACGCTCTACGTCGGCGTTCGGCAATGTTCGGCTCGTGCCGTCGTTGTCGACCCGCCACAATGTCCCACTTATAAATTTTTTGTGTTTTTTGATTCGTCAAAATTATGTTTTAACTCATTTAAATGTGATGCATAGTTTGATATATCGTTATTTAATCTATGTTATTACATCATTACAATGGAATTCTAACAAGAATTGTCAATAAATAATTTGAATCAAATATAAGTTACTTATTTAAAACACTTAGTATAATTCCACTTACAAGTCTGGTGACGTCCAGAGGGTGAAAACGCTAATTGGTCAAACAAATAAGTGGAAGTGTACCAAGTATTTTTAATTACTAATTTATATGTAAATTTAAGTTATTTCATCATTATAAATTTTAAATTAGGTGTTGGTATTGAATTTTTAAATTATGATTTGTTACTGTTTATTTTGAAATTATTAAGACTAAGTGACAGGAGAGTTATAACTGATTTATTAAATTTATATAAAATAATCCATTCCATGTTTGACACCCCTGCACTTTTATCACTAATTAGTTTTAATGTACCAAAAAGGACAACTCGGCAAACCTACCAATACTGTGGCAACAATACTTCGACATCATATGGTAAAAATGCAGTCATCAATAGACTTCACTCTCTAGGCAATAAGTACCAGGACATTGGTGACTCATTTCACATGAAATTTATTACATATAGAACGGCTCTTCTTCTTTATTTTATTGTAATAGTTCTAGGTAACTATTTGTTACTTTTGTTAAAAATTTGTTTTAAACTTCTTTATTAGTGATTTTTTTTTCTTTTTTCGTTTCTTTTCTTAATTAATTTATAAGTAAAAAATATTTCCCTTTATCATTGTTTTACATCATTATATATTTTTATACATAAACATATACTATTTACCTAAATATTAGTTTTCAATAATAGTACATATATATATATATATATTTTTTTAATGTTATTCAAAATTTACTTCTTAGTTATTTTTTTAACTGGTTCAAAGTATTTCTAATACCAAATTATCTTTTTTTATCCATAATTCTACAACTGGTAATATTTTATTATTTTATATAGTTTATATTTCTTAGACTTTCTAAATTAATCATATTGTTTTAAATGCTCTGCATTACTTATAATTATGCTTACATGTATGCATATTTAATTGTATTTGTAACTAATATGTAAAAGGCACTAAGTGCCGTTTATTTCAATAAAATAAAAATTACTAAAATACGTTTAAAACTTGCCTTGCACATTATTTATAAGGACGACAGGAATTCCCTCTACAACGAACAAACCAGCCAGAAGCCAGTAGCCTTATGCTGTAATTAATTCGTTTCGTAAATTCGTTCGTATCCTATGAGGGGGAACGAGAGCGAATTATGGTTTCAATTGCGTTAGAATGAGATGGATATATGACGAACGAACGAACGAATATACGAAACGAAATTGTGACGGAATAAGCCTGCAGCTGCCGAAGTTAAAAACGAATTTTTCTGCGTAATAGTGATTACCGACGATTGTGCGAACGAAAAAGAATGAAATGGAAAAGAAATCAATAGTAATAAAATGTATAAATAAACAAATAAAAATATTATTAAAATTTAAATCTGCTTGTATTTTTTTTCTAAAAATAAAAATAAAATTTCGCTCCGGCCACTTTCATGTTCAGTTTACTATCTTTAAATTATAACAAGTTTTAGTTTGATACTTAGTCTTTATTGAGATCCTAGATACCTAAGTTTAGTCTAAATTTGAAATGGCGTAATTGTTGATCTAAAAGTAATTATATTTTAGTTACATAAAACTTTTAAGTTAACTTTTTCACAGAAATACCTTTAAAATTTTATTTTTTTAATCTAATTTATGTTTTTTTTTATTGCGCGATTTAAAAAAAATCGTTTTAAAATGGAGAATCGTATGATTTTCTCATTATGCGTTCGTTTTACCAGACTACAGCTTTAAGTTAGCGCAGTACTTTATTTTTCGACAGGGAAGTTTACATACCTATGATGAATGACGAAATAATTTAAGATACATACCCAGATAACTTAAATCTGTTTTCAATGCAGCAGCAGCAAGGCTTATTACGGGAGTAAAAAAATATTCTCACATCTCACAACATCTTCGAGATTTGCACTGGTTAAAAAGCCCAGAGAGAATAAAATACAAGCTGTGCTGGACAGTATTCAAATCCCTTCATGAAATGGCTCCAAAATACATGTCAAAGAAAATCTACTCTTAGGTCAGCATTTGATTCAGGAAGAGGAAAACTTGTCGAAATCCGGTGCTCCCCAAACACCAGATTTGGAGATTGTGCTTTTGCCGCCGCCGGCCCCTCTGCCTGGAACCAATTGCCTTCAAACTTACGAATCATCGACAGTCCCAGTCAGTTCAGATCCCAACTAAAATCCCACTTCTTTAGACTATCATACCCTCAATTTCAAATCTTGAAATATAATATATTACTTAGGTTTAGTTAGAATGTAAGTTTAGATTTATAATTGTAAAGCGCCCTTGAGGTGATTTTTTTCAAAAATGGCGCTGTATAAATCGGCCAAATATTATTATTATTATTAAATATTATTAGATAATACAAAAAACATCAATATTATTAAATAAAAATACATTGAATATTTTGTTCGCATTTGAAATATTTTTATTGGCCTTCGCGACTCCCACGCGGAATGCCGATTTGTCTTATTTCTGATTATCAGATGATTTGCTTGGAAATGTTGAACACGCGGTACGAGACTCCTTCAGCTCTCTTTTATTGTTATGCTAAACATTTGGAGCCCATAAAACTGTAAGTTGACTTCGGCATGCGATCCAACGATTTCCCCCTTCTCGGCGTTGCGATTGCTCCTGGCGTCAAACTCGACGCCAAAAAAGTGCTCATTACCAATTCGCCGAATTATCATATTTTTTGCTTTCTACGTCACGTTTTTTAAAAATATTTTTAATTTGATTTTTTAAACAAATTACCTTACTCGGGAATGATGTGAATCATTGCCACATTCACGTTTTCGAAAATCGCAAAAAAATGTATTGGTTTGCTAAATATACATGTACCTTAAAGGATAAATCACATTGAACGAAATGTTTAGGAAACGAGATTTTCCAATTTTGCTATCTGCAAACATCATAACTTTTTAACGAAATGAGATAATTTCACTATATATAGAACTTTTAATGTAAAAGAGCGAACATACAGTATTTTGCATGAAAACAAAATGGACTTCTATGCTATTTTAATATTTTTTTTATTAAAATAGCATAGAATTAAGAGAATCCAGAAGGAGAGTAGAATCATATTTGAATACATCGGACTGGGTCCAATAATTCCCCCACTATGCCTAACTTTCGCCGCGTGCATTCGCCGCCGAGTAATGTTGCATGATGGGAAAAAATATAATTATAACACAAATGTAAGGTAAAAAAAAGCCATTGGTTAATTTCTCTAAAATTTTATTGTGCACGCGGAAATATTGATTGACTCAACAGAGTAGATAAGTATAGAGTAATTGAATTAATGAACTTTAAACTTAAAATATAAAACAAATTTT
Organism: Micrasema longulum; assembly: GCF_059751315.1. NCBI lineage: Eukaryota > Metazoa > Arthropoda > Insecta > Trichoptera > Brachycentridae > Micrasema > Micrasema longulum. The sequence goes on from NW_028278451.1 coordinate 158,811, forward strand.
ATTTTACATAAAACGAATATTTTTATGTAATGTTAAATAATATTTGATGTTTTTACGATAATGTCGGTTAAATGTCCACGATAGAGTTGTTTAATCCGAGATCCAATTTTCATTAGTTTTCTCATTAGATGAGCAAAGTAGGGTAAAAAAAAATCTACCCTAACAACACTAACGAAATGTTCATTTTGTTTCTTCGACAATCTGACGGATGAAAAAATAATTTAATTTTTAAGTAATGCATTTGCCACATACACATTCATTTGCTTATTACACATGCAATGTGATTCCATCCTGTTTCTTTAAGATCCTAGCAGTATTTCTACACTTTAAAAGGACACAACACGGCATAGTTGAACTCAAATCAGGAGTTGCGTACTGAGCGACGTCTACAAAGAAACGAGTCAAATGAGTCAAAACGTAAACCTACTCATTTATCAGTAGTTTAGTCGCCTTCGGTTTGATGTGCGTATGTGGTTTCTAGACTATTCTTAATTCTATGTATAAGAGTTTGTTACGTACGTAAACTAACATTCTAACTAAGCTAAAGTTACATTTTGTATTTTCTGATATAAAATTGAGGTTATGATAAACGGTAGAAATGAGATTTCAGTTGAGATCTGAACTGACCGGGATTGTCTATGATTCGCAAGTGTGAAGGCAATTGGCTCCTGGGCTGGTATTCTAAAGAAAATTGCGCGCGAAGAGATCGCTCTATTTAGTACGTAAATACGCGTTAAAAATACGTTTTCAACACGCGTTTTTGCGTTCAGAATACCACCCCAGAGAAAGGAACAAATCTTTAAACCTAATATTTGGGCAGCGCCGGATTTCAAAAAGTTTTCCTTTGTCCGAATCAAAATCGTGCTTTTGTTCTCTTATTGTATCCGTGTTTATTTCTTTTTTTTTTAAAGTTTTAGTTCTTTGTCTTCAATGACGTCAGTGGCTAATTTATGAATAAATTTTAATGATTCTTGTCGAAAAAGTTAAGTTACATTTAATTGTTTAGTTTTATCAAAGAGTTTTTTGTTGGTTTAAGATAACGGAGATCATAACATACTAACTTCAGTATTTTATTTTGCTGTCGTTGTAGTCTGTTTATGTCATTTTAGTTTCCTGTTTCCCTATATTTTTAAGGGCGGGCATATTGCCTTAAGGTATTTTTTTCGTATCTACCCAAACCGTCCAAAAATTACAAGTTCATGGACATATTCTAAGTAATTGTGCAGAATATTATAATTTTATACAAAAACTTTACACTACACTAAGAAGATAGGAGAGAAGTGTTTTTTTAAATTTTTTTAAATTTATTTGGAAGTTCAACAAGGATACATAAAAAACATTCATTTTTAAAGTAAGCATTACTAACATTCTTTATATATATCCTAAATTATAGAACCCCACCATCTTTCTTTCTTTCTTTCATAAATGATATAAGTGTGTAAAATCAATTTAAGTGATAATAAAGATTAAGTTTAGTGAAAGATAAGAATAAAGATTGAGTTAAAGAAATAGAATTGAGTTAAACAAAAGAAACTACTTTTTTTTTTTAAAGTAAAAAAAAGAGAAAATAAGAACATAAGATGTAATAAAATAAATGTTGGGAAGGAAAGAGGTAGAAAGGAACAGCTTAAACATTTAGATAGTGACATTTTAATCTTGATTTAAATGTGAATAAAGAAGGGGCGCCTCTAACATTAGTGGGTAGGTTATTTAACAATCGAGCAGCTACTACTTAACTGTGAAAGAGGAGGCAAAAAAATATATTAGAGCGGTGAAAGGGTTCTAACAGGGTTCTCTCGTTACTAGAGCGAAGAGATAGTCCATGTTGTTGCATAACTTGTGCATGTAACATATTTTAGATTTTACATAGGTGATCGCGCCACTAGCCTGAAGCCGACGGACGCTCGAATAACTGGTTCGCGGATATGTGTTATCTTAACATTCATTTCCACTGAATCCTAATACAAATTAATGCAGTTACCCACCTTGTACTGGAGTTCTTGGCACCTTATTGTTTGGAACTTCTCTCGCGGCATGCAGGATCATATTCCGTGGTCAGGAAAGCACTTGTCGTGGTTTCTAGATCATTGCTGTGCGATAACACGACACAGTGGATTGTTGGTCGCTAAAACAAATTATTAGCGATCACGCTGGAAATATGAAATCACACGTTCACTAGGTGACAGTTTAGTTGTTATTAGTAGGAATTACAACAATCTAACCAGGGTCCAGTAGGTAGAAAATAAATCTAACGCCGCAATCAAGTAAATGTGCTATATACAAACACATATAGTACATGTGGCGTAACCAACACGCTTCATACATTAGATTTTTTTTCTGTTCTCGTAATCGCTCATCCAGAGTGTTACTTATTCACCATCGGTAGCTGCGATAATTATTGCAGTCAATCTATATACCTCCGTTCATGGCGTCACGTCACCGGAGAGGAAAAACGGCTTAAGCTTTTGATTGGCAATCCTACCGACAATTAGTGGCGGTACAAGCGTTTGCACTATAAGCGCGCTAGCGCAGTGTAGGGATTAAAGTGAACATCGCCCATATTTTTTTTGCCGCATTCCGGTTTTACATATCACCGGAATATGTATGAAATAGAGACATTAGACATTAATGCAATAAAAAAAAAAAAAAAAAGCACACTAACAAAAATAGCATGTGTCAAGCGCTATTTCTAAGTGCTAAATCATGCATTTTATATTTTCATTATTATCATACCATTTCCGCACCTAGTGGTGCATAGGGCACTGCACCGGTACACCGATCGCAGCGTCTCTTGATCATTTTTGTTACATGAAGGTAAGATGATCAGTATTACGCTTCAGACACCAGTCCAGGGACGGAAATATTCTAGTGTTAAAACGCCATTTTAAATAAATATTTTATGTCAACTATGTCGGGAATCGAACCCGTTACCTCTTGCGCGGTAGGCAAACGCGCTGACTATTTAAAAATTATGAGGGCGACATGTAAAATAATGAACATATTATATTTATTTTGTTGTTGATGTTTTGAAAAAATAAAGTGGTTTAAAATATTTTTTGAAAAGTAGAAAAGTAGATATAAGAAAACATTTAAATAAAAAATTTAACATTTACATACTTAAAAATATACAAAAAGGGTGCTCATTACTGCAACCAAAATAAGATAAAAAATAAAAATAAATCGAAACAATGCAAATTTTTTAATTTATATCAACAAAACAAAAAACGAAACTACCCATTAAAATTAAGATCCAAAATATGTAAATAAAATAAGAAAAGAAAAGGTTAAAAAGAAAAGGTTAAAAAGAAAAAGTCAAAAAATAACAACACATTTTATTTTATTTATTTATACTCCCAATGGGCATTTTTAAGGACATATGCATAGAAAATTATTATTAAAAAAGTAGAGAGACTCAATGGTATATAGTAGACTTTGTGGGAGTGGAAGCACCACATAAAAACGCTATAATTAATTGGAATTTGTTTACAAGAACTTCTGACTTTTTTTTTTTTCCATTTTTTTTTTCATATGTTTTCGAGAAATTCCGTCGTATGAAAAAATATATATCAATTTTTCCGTAGCTCTGAACTTCTTCATTGAGTTTCGGTAACTCCTCGAATGTACCTGTTGCATAATATTTGATAATAGTATTCATAAATCAAATCAAAATGGCAGCAGCAGTGATAACAGTATTTGAGAAAGAAAGTTCTGTAGATTGAGAAGCGAACTCACTCCGACTCGTTCGACGTGTGTAAATTTCCCATGAATTATTTATAGACACGGGTTACCTGTTGAGCCCAGTTTCGGGACACCACAGGAAGCCACCCGGAGATAATGTATGACTCTGAGACGAGTTGACACTCACGCGACAGGATCGCGAGCAATCTAAGTCCGCCAAATCTTTCGTTAAAAATCTGTGGCACTTGTGTTGGTGGAGAGGCACAAATCACTATTAGCTGGGCCCGTCTTTATTTATTTATTATGGAAATCATACAGTCTTTTCAATAAACACAAGGTACATTATATATTCCTTGGTACCTACACTCTACCCTACGCACACAGATGCGTTTCAACTATCATCTCCCAGGGAACAGCCAAATGTGAACCAAGTGTTTTTACAGTTATTTACTAGGAAAAAGTGTAAGGCTTTTTTTCCAGGCTTGATTTTTTAAAATATATATAACTTACCCAAGTATCAAATTAAATGGTATACTTTTGTGTTTATCACGTTGTGATATAAAGTGTCAAAAATTAATTAAACCGCTCCCACGTAAAGTTGAAAAAAATCACTTGCGTCATTGTTATGCGATCCCGACGAAATGTTTGAGCGAGATTTTACGCCTTTAATATCCTATCTTCCTCGTCCTCTAAACTCGCTCTGACGCCGAAAGTGATCCGGAAACGGAAGCCATTTAGGTATTTACAGAAATGGTTAAATTTCAAATGAAGGGTACAACCGTAAATTCAGACAATACTCCTGCTAACCCCCCAAAATACAGTTATTCTGGAGCTTAATCTTCCTGGCTAAGGCCCCGGGGTCTAAGTACGGACTGAACATGGCGCTGTCGTATCCGTATAGCAATTTATTGCAAAATAAGGGAGGAATAATATCGCACCCCTCCCCGTCCATAGTGTCACAAGGGCTTCCAGTCTCGACACAAATTTGAGTCTCGAGACTGAGTCGAGACCCGGAGACCATCTCGAAATTTTTAGAATTTTTAAGGCTTTTCGAGACTTCGAGATTGTTCGATACAAACGATAATTCAAATTAAAAATTGTGAATTTAGTAAAAAAATCACATCCTTTAACTCCCTTCCCGGTGATGTGTAGCTAGTACACATTGTATCTAATAACTTTAATATCTCCATTAAGATATCTGTAGGATAAGGTAGTTGAGTTGAGGGTTGGAGTTCCTACCCCAGTTAGAGATTGGCAGAGAAGACACGAGGTTGCTGTTTAATGCGTATTTATTAAATGGCGAATATACAGCACTTGGTAGTATAGCGCGAGCGTAGCGGCGATGATGTGTTGAAGAGACTGCACTTGAACTACATGCTCTAACTGAGTGATGTCATCCAGCTGGATTGATATGTTACGACGATGATGGGTTGATGAGACTGAACGGACTGACTGACTGGCGTTTTTTTATAGACTACGTTCCTTTGTAGTTCATTTCTTCATGATAGGGACGATGTGAATGTACTGCAGAACAATGCTCCCGGTTTAACGTGCAATACCATAAGAGTTGCATTATACGAATGTATTGGATTCGATAGAAAATGATGACATTGCATCGTCGGTCATTAGTCTACTTCAGGTGAACTAATTTAACACGTGCGTGTCATCGATTATGGACTATGGACCCTACATATCTACTAAATTATCGATTAAGGTTTTTTTTCGGTATTCCTTCGTTATACATTTACGAATCGGTTAAAACATTTTGTTATTAAATAATAATTGCTTATTGGGAACAGAAAAAGCATGTTGCCAAAAATCGGAGATAAATCACAAATACAATAGAAAATTTACCAATGTGTCGAATATTGCGAATATTAAAACCCGCTTGTTCTCTAAATCATTTGAATAAAACATGTGGTGACAGAGTACATTGTTTTTCTTAAATTAAAAATTTAATTCATGTCTTTATTAAATCACTTTGCAAAGCGCCCTTGATGTATTGTATTACGATAATGGCGCTATATAAGTTATCCATAATAATAATAAAAATTGCGGAGTACGTAGTACGTAGTAAAAGAGTAATAAATCTCACTCTCGATAATACTGGTATACTCGGGAGCAAGATTGTCAATTTCACACTCCACACACACGAACAGCAAAGTTTCTAGTTCTTCTCCCAGACGCCAATTAGTCGCTATTCGACATTCGTCAGGGCAGTTCTTTCGCGCTGCGAGCACGGGCTATTGGTTTTTTCATGTTTTTAGCAATTAGATTAAAAATATCACCACCTTTGACGTCAACTATAAATAATTGAATCAATTTCGTAAGAATACTACATTTTTCCGATTTAAAATCGATTATTTTTTGCATGTGTAATGACTGCACAGCACCGTAACGCGCGGTTGTTTTTGAGACAGCACGAGAAAGTTTTATTAAACTTTTTACTAAAATGAATACAAAACATACGTCTCGGGTTCGATTCCCGGCATGGTTGATATGAAATATTTATTGAAAAGGGTGTTTTCACACCTTACCTTGGATCATGTTTCTTGGACTTGTTTCCAAAATAAAAAGCAACACTTGAGTGGACAACGTTTCGAGACTGATGAAAGAGTGCAGGAAGCGGTCACCGAATTCCTCCACGGACTGGCGGCGGGCTTCTTTGAAGCTGGGTTCCAAAAGTGGATTAGTCGTCAACAAAAATGCGTTGAAAAATCTGGTGATTCTGTAGAAAAATAGTTAAGAAATTAAGCTTTCCAATGATGTATTTTTCAGTTCAAATAAAAAATGCCTTAAACCTGAAAAAAATTTGAGAACTTTATTTTTTACACAACCCTCGTATATGTTTATGAGTGTACTAAATATTTGAATAAAATAAATAGAATCTCTTTACATCGTTCTTTAAAAAAATTACACTATTTTTTCTTCACAATCGAACGTTCTTAGAACTTTAATTTTCTCATTCACGATTTTGATTATCGAAAGCTAAAGTAACACGTACACATCGCACGTAGGCATCTAAACCTTTGGAAGGCTTGGTCTGTGTGTGGGCCTCCTTGTTTAATTTACATATATTTTTATTTGTCACGGTGACCTAGCCAATTCTCACAAATATGATTCTGAACCCGAACAATATTCATCGATGTATGTAGTATGAGTAATTTGCGCTAGTGGTGGGATCATCGAATATAATATTAGGTTATTTTGGTTACCGCATCATAATGTTATTTTGGACACTGTTATTTGTACTTGCATGAGAAAATGTATTGTAATACATGCAGTCGCTTCTTGCTGTGTTGCCTACAGATGCGATATCCTACCGATACCACATCATACTTATGATTATGGCATGTGATGTTAATGACCTTATCTCCCTTAGTAGATTTACTTTTTTTAAATTATTATTAAAAGCATTTTTTAAATATATATTTATTCTGCTTGTGTAGGAAACGGTTTTTGGCGTATATATTGTGCTATATTTAGTTACAAAGGTGCTAAACTTGCTTTGTTTCATGTTAATAATATTTATGTCCCGAATTGAGTTGTTGTTACTCCTAGAAATGTAATTCAACATATTATACCTGTAAAATACTTTGTGTTATATGTTTTATAAATAAAAAATATAAAAAATAAATTATAATGGATAACTTATATAGTGCCATTTTTGTAATATAATACCTCAAGGGCGCTTTACAAAGTGATTCCATAGATAAATAAATTCAATTGAAGCTTTTAAATTTGTAATTGAATTAAAATAAACAATATTTTTAGTTTGTCCAAATTTTTGTAGACAAGGACTGGATTCAACTCCCTGGGGAGCTGTTTATATTAAAATATTACAACAGAGATGAAGAACATTTAAGAGAAGGTAATATGGAAAAATAAAGGTTTCAGCTCTTAAGCTTCACAAACATCAACAGATGAAAGAATTGAAGGAATATGGATGTTCAAATATAGGCAGAATGGTGAATGTTACACAGTGTGTAAAGTAGCCACTTAAACCAGCCATTGACAGGTCATAAGCCCTGTAGATGCCTAGACTTCCATATTACCTTCTCTTAAATGTTCTTCATCTCTGTTGTAATATTTTAATTGAATTAAAATAATTTATTTTGTTATCACCTGCTACGGATTTATTCAAATGATTAAGAGAACAAGTGGGTTTTAAGTTTTTTTCCTATGAAACATCATTTCACTTTCACAGGCCCCACCTTTGTTAGAAGAGCAGTCCATGCCATAGGGCCTGCGACCGCAAATGCTCGTTCACCGAACTTAGTCCGCTGTTTGCGTAGAGGTATAATAACCCTTTATCTCGCCGTACACGTAGCTGATCTAAGCGATAGACGCCTTTCAGCTATTTTATCTATCTGGAATGCATAGTTCCCTTAGATATTCATACACATACAAGTTGCATATATATTGGTACGGGTTTACCTACATAGATAGATGCAACAAAAAACTAACTTTGGAAAATATGTATAGTACATTGTACACAAGTATTTTTTTTCAAAATGCCAAATAACTGTATTATTATTAATATAAAAATTGTGTTTTTTTTCTTATATTTTTAAAAATATATATTTTTTTTTAAAAGAAATAAAAGAAATATTAGCGTTCTTATTATTTACCCAAATGTTTTAATTTTGGTGGCCATTTTCAAAGAGTTAATAACTCACTATTAGAAAATGGAAATCAAATTGGGTTTAAGTCGGGTTCGAACCTCGGACCTCTGATACGTGAGTCCGCAACGCTAGCCATGGGACCACAATCCGATACGATGTTTTTTGAGGTTTTTTTTAAAACATTTCTCCGCAATATCCATATTGATTTTGAAAATACAATTAATTTATGTAAATCAATTAAAATATATTTATCGGTATTCGTAGTATGTGATATTTCCCTATTGTGGAACTAAAAGACACAGGCTTCCGGATTCAAGGGATGGTTTGACGCTCGAATTAAAATACACACGAATCCGAAACAAGTTATCTAATATTCATTATTTTTTAACAGGTACGATCCGATCGATTCTTCCCACGCCCATCTCTAACCTGTGCATTTCAATTATAAAAATGTAGTGATCATGCATTAATAATTACGTCATGTATTGATCAAGAAGTTTCGAAATGAGTTTCTGGTTGCTGATCATAGTAATATTTTTTCTTCTCTTGTTCTAATTGGTTATTATTCGTCTTGCCGTATATTGTTGCAACTAATCAAAAGCAATAAGCGTTTTATGTACCTATTTTTAGACCTGGATTTGGATTTATTTGGATCATAGTTTATTATTTAGTGCCACGGGGGAATAAATCTTTGTTTTGTTTTCATTTCTGTCGTTTATTTATTTAGTACAACATTATAATTTATTATATAAATAAAACACGAGTGATACTTTAATCCACAAATTTGGAATATCCAGTGACCGGTTTCATCGCTTTCGCGACATCTTCGAGACTGGTATCTTTATTAAAAAGTTAAATGTATTTATACAGAACAGAGGTAAGGATACATAATTCAAAGTTATATGTAAGTAAATTAAATAAAGTTATTTTTATCTTAAGGATCATTATCAACAAATTTTCTATGGGTTAACTAATGAATTGATATAATGCTATTTTAATGAGTTTAAGTATTTTATTTTATGTTTGTACTTAAACTCATTAAAATAGCATTATATCAATTCATTAGTTAACCCATAGAAAATTTTAAGTATTTTATTTTATGTTTGTACTTAAACTCATTAAAATAGCATTATATCAATTCATTAGTTAACCCATAGAAAATTTGTTGATAATGATCCTTAAGATAAAAATAACTTTATTTAATTTACTTACATATAACTTTGAATTGTGTATCCTTACCTCTGTTCTGTATAAATACATTTAACTTTTTAATAAAGATACCAGTCTCGAAGATGTCGCGAAAGCGGTGAAACCGGTCACTGGATATTCCAAATTTGTGGATTAAAGTATCACTCGTATTTTATTTATATAATAAATTACAATGAACTTCCATCAAGAATTTTCACTTACAAACTTAAATGTTTTACAACATTATATTTTACACAGATTGTATACAAATCGTCGCGTTGGGGAAACAAGGTTCTATCTAACAAAATATGTTTTTTTTAAATTTGGTAATGTATCCAAAATAAAACAAGTTTATTGGATTGTAATTCTACTTTATTTTTTCATAAAATATACAAAGGGTATATTGTGACGCGTTTCGTCTTGTTAGGACATTTTCAAACAAACTAACTTAAATATTTACAAAGTTTCCTTATATACTAAAAATAATTGCTATTTTATGTTTGTGGATTTCTATACAAGCCAAAATAAGTAGAGTAATTAAAGTTCAATTAGGGTATACTGAGTATATTAGAGGAATATTTTGGTTATATTGGGGAAAAACCTTCCATTATTTAAAAACATTTGTAAGGGTATGACTTTAAAATTAATGTAATAATTATAAAAATATTGATTTCATTTATACAGGTTTATTTTGAAAATTATTGTTGAAATTCTACATTGGTGTTTTACACAGGTTTCATTCATGTTTGATGTCAACTAAGGTAAAATACATTCAGAAATCCACAAACATAAAATTGCAATTATTTTTAGTATATAAGGAAACTTTGTAAATATTTAAGTTAGTTTGTTTGAAAATGTCCTAACAAGACGAAACGCGTCACAATATACCCTTTGTATATTTTATAAAAAATAAAGTAGAATTACAATCCAATAAACTTGTTTATTTTGGATACATTACCAAATTAAATATGGAATTCTACCAATTGTCTGCATACACAATAAATATGTTTTTTTTTTACATTGAACTTCAGCTTTTATTGCATCATATTTATACATAAATATCGGTTCTATATACATCAAAATTTTAAATATAAACAAATTCAATCCTTAATTATTATAAAGTGTATCAAGACAATATCAATAAAAAATAATGTTAAACAATGTTTGAGTACGTCCAAATGCTTGCAGACTGGCTGGATTTTCTCCTTAGAGAGAGAAAACATTATTGAGAAGGGAATATGGAAGTCTAGGCATTTACAGGGCTTATGACCTGCCATTGGCTGGTTTAAGTGGCCACTTTACACACTGTAACATTCACCATTCTGCCCATGTTTAAACATCCAAAATTATGCGTTTTTCTTGTTAAAGCTTACGACTCCATTTAAATAAGTGTTAAATAAAAGGCATAAATTTAATGACTTTTTTTGGTTTATCTTACACATATAACAACTCTCACGTCACAACAAACTTAAGGTCACAGGTCACGCGGCCGAGTCACGAGCCATAAGATGCACCCGGTTACAGCCGAACGTAATCCGGCATATCCCGACCGCAGGTTTCGTCTGGGCCGAAGTTTCGGCGGAAACTATCCAAAACCGAAACCGAAACTTCGGTCGGTCACTACACATGAGTGATATATAAATGACAATTTTTTCTGCGGTTCTGTGAACATCATTTCTCTGCTTCAGCTGTTTACGACAGAAGACTATTACCAATAATCTATCAAATCAACTCAAACGGCAATTATTATTAACTTCGCGATATTATGTAGCTATATTATAATCTATTTTAATTCAAAACTTTATTAAAAAATTCTACAGCAGATATTATTTTGATTATGATTAAAATGTCAATACGAACCTATGTGCCGACTCCTAAAAATTAATAATGCCAAAGAGGGCGACGTCGAGCGCCACATGTCCCATGTCATGTGACTGTATAATATTAAAGTTAAATCGAATCATGTTCGAAACACTACTTTTCAAATAGAGAATCTTCAAATAACATCTGTAATCTACAAGCTTACGTAAAGAGGAAATAACAGTGACTGAGTTTTACGAATTTACATACAGTTTACTCGTACACATTTCTATGAAGAAATAAGCCGTAGTAATCTGCTAGTTTCTTTATTCACCGGGAACGGGCTGGGCGCTGGGTGGGCTTTATTCATATGTATATTTACTTTTGGAGGAATATATAAATAATATAACTAATATAAAATATTATTATCGATATTCAAATCTAATTGTAAGCTGCGCGTAATCGCTTATACTGACGATTCGCCCCTTGAATATTAGCCATATATGTAGTTGTAAAATACATTCGTAAACATTTTCCACGTTCAAAAATTTTTCAAGAGTGCTAACAGTGTTTCTAATAAATAAATGTTTTTTTTTTTTTTAAAGGTAAAAGAAATATTTGCGTTCTTATGATTTACCCAAATATTTAATTTTGAGGGCCATTTTAGAAAATGGAATCTAGTTGGGTTAGAGTGGGATTCGGGAGTCCGAGACACTAGCCACAGGACCACAACGCGATAACCCGTTTCTATTGTATAAATGAATATTTTGAAGATGTAATAGAGTAAATTAGAATGTATTAAATGTAAATAACGTAAGCAATAGACTACAATGTTTTTGCTGTTTGTATTTCTTAACTTTTTGTTTATTTTTTTATTTGTTTTTTTGTCAGACTAAGAAATTTCTTGTCAAAATAAGTCCCCAATTTAACCGTGTATACCTTCGTTTTATTTAAGAAAAAAATATTATTTTTTAGATGTATATTTATTATTATGTTAATTTATATGACAATATTGTCTTGTCCCAGCTCCTTGAACAGCCTTGACATTACAAAAAATTTTCTGCAGTTAACACGTGAGCGCTGCGAAAATTAATTCACCAAAAATAATATTAATTCTATGCCAAGATGTATTGGAATTGTTTAAGGACAAACTAAATAATAAAAATATTTTTTGGGAGCGACACGTTCTCGTCGAGCTAATCGCTATTGTCACAAGGTCCTGTCCGCGCGTGTTCACACGAGGACAATGTAGTCGCTGGCGGCCGCGCCCGGTGGTTGGGGTAATCATTGTTCCGCGGAGGTAGCCTGTCCGTCTATCTCGATGGCGATGTATCGGGACAATTTTTTGTCCTACAAATTTTTGTTAACTCGTGGACAATGGTCGAGTCCTAGGACAAAACAATACTGTATTGTGTACGTGTAAATGGCCTTTAACAATAGTCTGGTATAGTTTTACAGACATTTTATGGTTCACAAAATGAATACAGCATCAGTTACAATAATAAATAATAATTCAATTGATTTATTTATACATTTTATCATAAATACAATTGTATGTCCAGCTAACAAGGGTACATACCCCGTTCCAAGCTAGGCAATTACATTTTAATACATGATAATAGTTTGCAAGTTAATAGAAAGCACAGACTAATAAAATATAAACTTACTCGTATTAACATTTTGATACATATACATGCACACATATACATACACATATATACATAAATATACATATAAACATATGCATACATATATATACACATATATATATACATATACATACATATATACATATACACACACGTACATACACTTATGCGCATACACATACATACAAACATTCATAAAACATAGACAATTTATGTAATATAATGCGAAACTTCATGATTACCATTTGTATATATATTTTTTAAAATTATTATTTATTTTCATATTTTATTTTCAATATCCAGTAAGAATCTCCAAATTACAGTGATGTTTTTTGTAGGTATTTCTTGATACATCTATTGTCAAATATTTTGATGAAAATATCAAAATATAAAGATATATTAGTATAAATATGTAAACTTTTACAAATGATTTAATATAAGTAAACATAAAAGGTTAATCAATTTTTAAATTTTATTCTTAGATAAGAAATAGAAATTATAATATTCATGTATGTAACAAATTCTTTGAATGAGGTCCGAACTTCCTGCTGAGTTTGCATAATTAAGCGGACGTATTAATTTGATTAAATTTGAAAAAGCGATAAAATACCAAGTTTTGATGCTAGACATCTTTGATATTATCAATAATGGACTTCTTAGGTGGATTAATTAACGTTGTCCAAACTAATTATGCAAAACAAAAATGATTTTGTAATGCTCAAGTTGTCCTACAACAAAGTGATGGCGGTATATTTAACTTGAAATCATTTGAAGTAGAAACGTAAAAAAAACAGTAACGTGTACGTCTGCAAAGGTGTGATCTTAAAAAGCGACCATTGAATTTAGGTGCTCGAGGTTTGCATTATTGCTAATTATCATCGTGAACCAAATCTTCCATGGAAAGTCCATTTTTATTTTTCTAAATAAATACAGATGTTGTAAAAGAATAAATAAATGCGCCATTATGTTAATCTTAGACTAACCGCAACCTGCCTAATCCATAATAATAAACACATTGTATTAAAACCTGCTTTTACTTTTGTCATTATATTTATATTAATTTTTGAGTTTTTCGTTCGCCGAAATATCAATTTTTGTTTTTTATCTTTCCAGGTAACTAATTCGGCTGGGCTTCGCTCGCATCCAGCCGAAGTCAGCAACTCCTGCTGCTGTCATCATGTTGCTGACGCAGCCGTCTCCTCGGCAGTCTCCTGGCACCAGGCGAGGAACCAGGCTCCCGCGAGGGGACCAGGGTAGACGGATCAGAGAAGATCGCAGGAGACCGGACGCGAACCCAGAAACTGACGAGTCCAGAAACTTATCGGAAACAAATGCAACCGATGACGCAATAGCCGGAACTTATCCTCATGAAGGTTCCGCGCATTTTAGTGTACAGTTCAACCAAGAAGGTGAAAATATACGAAGTGTTAATAGTAAAGACATTAGGAACAGCAGCATATCCGGAAGTCGGGAATGCTGTTTACGGTTAGGACAGAGCAGAAAAAGTGACGGTAGAGGACTGGAGAGTTGGAGAAGATGGATTTGCCCCGAGATGGAGCACTGGAGGAGTAGATCCGAAGACGATGATATGGTGCACTTGAAGAGAGTTGTTAGACGGAGGGGGTCAATACTGGCTTCCTTCCTCAATGCTGTTCTGCTGGTGTTAGCTGCGATGGCGGTTGTCAATGCAAAAATTACTGGTGAGTTTTGAAATCAAAGTATAATTATTGTAGTTCAATAGTAAACAATCACTAGATGCATACTCGAAGGAAATATTGACGTGGATAATTAATTTTTCTGCTTTAGAAGAACCTTCGGACATTTTCGTTTTGTTATTGCATCACTGTTTTAAGATAAAAATATTAAAGTGAGATAATTGACCGCTTTGGCAGTAATTTTCCACATGCTAAAGTTCCAGGTCACTTTCGTATCAATTTCCTTCTTTTCAATTTCATAACTGGCTTTGTTCCAACCCACGGGCACGTCTGACTGCGGCTGGCATCGACCAAAAACTAAAGTGGTGCGTTTTAATTCACCCTTATTGTTAAGATAATTTATTTAGTTGCTTTTTTCTCTTTTATCTTTTTCCCAAATATCCCATATTGCCATAGTCACGAAACCGTTTTATCTCTCGCTGAATTTATCATCCGGATTTGACTCGTCTGTATTTTAGAGCTACTTTATTCAGCCAGGTATTTTGTGCAGCTTCGATTTTCATCAGGTCGCAGGATATAAGTTATCAACAAGTCCTAATTTTGGAGGCGGAACGGATTTAAACGCGAACAAAGCCTGGTCGGTACATAACAATCGATTTTCTAGAGTTTCCTAATTGATTTTATTCATTTTTAATTAGTACCCCTGTCGTTTTGAATTCTTAATCGTGGTATTAGCAACATCTGCTTTCGGCAAGCCAAGTTTTGATGTCATTCAGTTTCACTAAACAGCGGGTGTCGAGGCGGGCGCTCCCAGTGTACGCCAGACCAGAAACTGTGACTTGAAGCAGACATGTTAATTTAATATTATTCATTATTCATGAAGCTTATCTAAGATGGCGCCACATTCGCGAGTTTCTAATGCTCTCTGACAATAAGAAATTTCGACATTTTATTTAAGTCAGGTGGTATTTTGAAAATACACCAGAGCTTATTTTAACACGGTGGATACGTCGCACAAGGAAAGGATAAAAGGATACTATACGAAAAACAATAGTGGATAGGTTTTCTTGTATAAAATTTGATATGGGATTAAAAAAAAGAAATTTTACTTCAATTATAAAATATATCACGACAGCAAAATACTTATTATTATGAATATCGATTCAAGAGCGATGTACAATTAGCATCCATATACGTCATGCTGCTAATGAGCGGATGGACGGTTAAGATTTTAGTTCCTTGTTTCTAATTAAGATAGATTTTAATAACATATATAAGTTAGATTACAGAACTTCTTGCAGCTACAGAGCGTATAGCCATGCGTATAACCATGTAAATGCCTGTGTTAAAAATCTCTAAGCTTTGAAGTTTAAGTAAGTGTTACTTACGTACAGAGATGTACGTAAGTGCCAGATTCGAATGAACCTATATCAATGTCATAATACCGGCTCTAATAAAGTACGACGGATGTTGTATGATAAACCAAACTGTCGGGTTGGCCCTCGGCACTGAGGTGGAAATTGTTTCAAGGGATTTAGGACCTTACTGACAAATAGCCGCAACCTGACAACGACTGACTGGAAATATAATAAATAAATCTGAAACTAGCTCTTCCGAGTCTGGGCGAAACAGCTGTCATTAAAGAATGATCTCAAAAGCCCTCTTAGGGCCTCTGTGAAAAAAAACTATTTCTTCAATGGGCTGAAGTGATTTAATTACAGCATGCCTTATTCATTTGAAGCATGAAGGCACGATTATCAGTCTTAAGCTTCAAGCAGGGCCGCGTTTAGAATCGATTTTCAAAATCGATAGGCATGTACTTCTTCTTGCGGTGTCTTGCCAGGTCCTTCTGACGCTGGCGATCTTCTTCTTCTTTTCCACATCTTTTTCCCTATCGCCAGCCAGCATTTTCGCCTCTTCCCACGTCAATCCAGCGCCGAAAAGATCGTCATAGACGGCTTTCCAGGACGGCGCTAGCCCGCAGGTTTAAAGAAGAGGCAACTTGGGTTTAGGTTCTCCTGAGACATGCGCATCACGTGTCCAAGCCAGGTCCACCGCTGCCTCCTCAAGGCGCTCGTTATAGGAGGCTGCTGCGTCCGTTCTAGGGTTTCAATATTAGTTATCAAATCAAACCACCTTATACCTAATATTCTTCTCGCTCTCAAGGCTCGAACATCAATTTGTCGCGCCCGCCACAGGCCTCGTGCTATGGCCATGTGTGGCGTTTTTCATACGTTTTCGTATGTTTGAAATTAACGCGCCCGCTGTCGCCACCGCCTTAGGCCCGCACTATGGACGAGCCCTCAGAACTCAGAAGTTTGGTGTTTTGTACTCGCCATAGTGTTCCCTGGGAAAATATGACCAGAGCGGTTTCTCGCTGCCTCCTCTGGTGGATTTTTCTGTCGGGACTATCTCCCCTTAGCTGGTTGGTTCCGGTTTGGGTACGCCAGAAACTCGCCTTTCATCCTCTCGTTATCTGCTGTGATCACACCGTTATGAGTGTGAGTCCATTGCCCAGGGTTCGCGACGTGGACGCTAACGAGTTGGACTAGTCAGTATTGTTGCCGCTGGAATGCAACTGGGCGTTCGCAGCATTGTATAGAATCACACTCTCCAGCAAGATGCGACTCACCGCGACCCTACTGACAGTTCGAAGCTATGTACGAACATGTGAATATATGTATAAAAATTAAAATATATTCGTCGGTAACCTGTAATTGAACATGTTGAGAAAAAAAAAATAACACATATTTTTTATACAGAAAACTAAATTTTAATTTGTAGATAAAATAGAAGATAAACGTTCACTTCTATATATACAGATGTTCATTAAACCCTGTCACACCCGAAACCACGATGATCAGTATGAGCAAGAAGACATATTGGCACATTAAAATATTTTTTTAGAATGAATATTTTTTTTTTTTTAAATATCAAAAAAATGAAATGATTGCTTACTTCTGCAGGGGAGAAATGAGGAGGGGGAGGGAGCAGTCTGATACTGCACCGCGCTCCCTTCACTTCTCCCCTACAGAAATAAGCAACCATTTATTTTTAAATATTTTATTTAAAAAAAATCTTTGTTTAATAAATATTTTATTTTATTTTTTTTTTTTTTTATTTTTTTTTTTTTAAATTTATTTGGAAATTCAACAAGAATACATAAAATACATACATTTTTTAAGTGAGTATAACTAACGTTCTTTACATATATTCTCAATTATAGAACTCCAACATCTTTCATAAATTATATAAAATAAGAGCGTAAGATCAATTTAAGTAATGATAAAGATTAAGTTTAGTGTAATATGCTAATATGTCTTCTTGCCCATACTGATCATCGTGGTTTCGGATGTGACAGGGTTTAAAGAACACCTGTATAGGTATAATAACATTTACTAAAATGTTTGACCGCAAAGTTGAGGCTTTAAATATTAACAATAAAAAATTTTTTAATCGAAATTCCCGTAGCACTGAACTAATTAATTCTACATTTTTGAGTTCATAAAAAAAATCACGAAATGCCGATTTTAGTATTTAAAATCAGAACTGTATTCTTTATCCGCCTGGACACACACAAGTGCATACAACAAGGTGCATATTTTCCAATATACACGCTACTTCAGCGTGGTTGTTTGTTAACCCTTTGTCGGCCAAAACTGGGTCACGGGTCGCTAATGTCGGCGCGGCCCGAGTTTCGACTGCCGGCCGCGCGGACCATCCGGCCATGAATAAACTAATATCCCACCAAATAAATTATTATCACCCGATGGAGACCGCGGCCTGGGGGTTCGGCGTCCGTGTGCATACAAATCAAATGGGTGTAGATTTGGATAAATCGATCCGCTAGTAGCTGTTATAATACTTATTTATACAGGTTTTATAAAACGGTATTTTCAAAAAATTGGATACAAAAAATGTTTTTTTGCGCGCGGTGAAAATTGAAAATGGAATCAAATTGAAAATGTAGGAAAAAAATAACAATAAACTTTTTAATAAGAACGAACTACTTTGAATGACGTCACTGGTTCAGATGAATCAACCTATGATATGAGAGTTATGGACGATTTCCGGTTTACTTGCCGTGGATGGACCAATGGGCAGAACTGATCGAGAATAAGCGGAAAAGAACCTCTGCCGCCATACGCGGAGCTGTTTCAGAAATACAAAGCTTTAAAAAATCGTAGCGCTGATAATCCGCAAACAAACATACCAGTCTTGATTTCTTTGATAACAAGTTGTCTTCTTTCAAACGATCACTGAATCAAATTAAATTATAAACATCCCTCTCCCGCTTCCACTTTCACCAAGTCTACTTTATACCATTGCGTCTTTCTACATTATTTTATAATCATTTTACACGTACATATATGTCATGAAAAATGCCCATTGGGCGTATATATAAATAAATAAAAAATAATAAATCTCTATCGCATTGTCCTAATGAAATTCATTGAACAGTTTTGAAGTTATAAAAATTAGTGTCTTTTCACTAGTCTGGATTTACAATACGGGATTTCAAGTAAACTATTTAATCTGTGACTAGATATTTTTTTTTTTAGGAAATAAATGTTGGCGCATTAAAGCATATTTTAGACATTGCTGGCATAAGATTTCTCGTAGTTTCAAAAGTTCTTTTTTGTACAATTTCTTGGGACATGCTCACGACTAAGCTGGTCATATTATAGTGCGCTGTGACTCTCTGTACATAGTTCACTGACTTCATTATCATCGTTGTCCGCTTTCGCCACACACGCATTATTATTCATAATCGCCTCGGTTATTAATGCCACCCCCCTCGCCCTTCGTGTTACATGTTTCATCCCTGGCGATTTCTCCCCTGCTTGACCCCTTTGGACACGCCCCCTCGAGCTTAAAATTACTATGAGCAATGAGCGAGTTAGCCGTTTTAACAGAGTTGTAGAGCATTAAATTTATTCAATAGAAAATAAGATAAGTTTAGGCACGAGGAAGTTCGGTGCCACGTGAAATTGGATGCAAAAATGCTAAAAATTAGACCATTTCATTGTACGGCGAAGTTAACGAAAAAAAATCAACAAAATTTAATCTTTTTTTTTTTTTGCATTTTAATAGGTATAAGTTAGTTACAAATACAAAATATACTTTTATATACACACAAAAAAATCCGTCAATGGCATTTTTTGTGTGTGGGTGTACATTCTATTTTTAATTTCAATAAAGGCTACTAGAAAAATAAGATAGATATAAAAAAAAATGAGTGCTTATATCAGAACATAATTTTTTTGACAATAAAAAATGAGAAAAATACAGTCAAGGTATATTACGATATTCATTTAAAAAAAGCTATTTTAATCTACTTTTTTTATCCATAATTTCATGTAGAATTTCAATCAAAACAAATTCAAATAATTAATCTATCATATTTTTGTCCTTATGAAATGCTTTGAACACGTCTGTGTAAAAACTACGTCACAAGTTCTCAAGAATCAACCAATGGTAGAGTGTTGTGATTGATTTCTGGTTTTCGGGAAGCCAACTCACCAACCAGCCAGCAGAATTCTCCGACGTGAACTTGTGACTTCACAGGCGGAGTAATTTCATAATTACAAAATTTAAACAAAAACGTTTAAAAAAAAATTTTTTTTTTCGGCTTAGTTCAAAAAAAATCCCACTGGACTTATAGGCTTACGACGAATTGGCTTATTTATTCGACTACTTTATATATTGTATAAAAAACGCATAAGCTAACACAATATTTCACATGACATGGAGATCAAGAGAATATGGATTTTTTTTAAATATGTCTATTTATTTATTTTATTAATAATATTTTAATGTAACGGAAAAATAAGGATCAATTTTTTGTCCATAACTTTAAACGGCACTCAGAAATTAACGACTTTTGCCTGCTCTAGTCCTTAAAATATAGCTTGATTAAAATGAGAGCTGCCAAACTAGTGTCATTTAGTGATGGGAAATTACTAATCATGTACCGATCAAATCAATTTTATCAGTTTTTCCATGTAAACATGAAACTCTGTTTCCGAAAATTGATATAAAAACTCAAAAACAAGCCTACTGTAGTGTGTTTAAGACAATTATTTACCAAAAAATAAGACGTTTATACTTTTTCATGGACAACATCAAATGAATTATTTTTTTATTCGATCTATTTACATTGATCAATTTGTCCCATCTCTAACGTTTTTGCAAAATGATGTAACCTTGTAAGAACGTCGTTAATAATTAGGGTTAGTTTTAGTTTTTTTTTAGTTTTAAAGCTGATTTTATATATTTAAGTTGATTTATACGTCGAGCATTGTATTAAAAAATAATTGGTGTGTCAATATAAATCACTCCTTAGACGTACTACAAAGTTTGGTTGTCACTTTTGCTGACAGCTGTAATTCTAATCAAGCTTTATTTTAAGGACTCCTTTAGTTATTACATATTTATTTTTTTTAATTACAATCATACACAAATGAGTGGAAGCATATTATAAATAAAAAAAATATGCATGGACATCACTTAATAGAGAACTTTTGAGAATAAAAAATAAATAAACAAAAAAAATCTGAATACTTCTGATGCAAAAAGCTTTCGTTTGAATTTGGCGGTTCGCGGTACCGTCCCGCGACGTCATCGGACGTCTTTTGTTTCCTCGCCTCCACAGCCAATCAACTGCGACCTTCCAACGGCATGACAAAATGGAGGATATAATTTGTTTTTCCAAATGTGTCCCAGTCACGAGAGCTAAAATACGGACACATTACTTGCCTTTGTACCCTAATAATTTCAAGCCATGTTTTACTTAAATTGGCAATTTAATAAATGTGAAGATGTAATTTATTTCTGTTTTCGTTTTGCAATATTCCTAATGCAAATTACTTTAAAAACATTCAAAAATCGTTTCATTTTTTTTTAGTTATTATGTTTGCTCACGTTTAAAAAAATGTTATGAATTTTAAAACCTTGTTCAGACGAATAGTTTTTTTTATTTATTTGGGCCCGTATGAAGTTTATTTATTTATTTATTTATTTATTTATTAACATACACGGCATAATTGCCTTTTACAAATTTATAATATAAACATATAAGGTTTGATATTTTTTAAACTACATATTTGCACTCAAAACTAAGGAACAATAATCAAGCCTAAAAAATATATAACATAATATTTAAAAAAAAAAAATTTAAAAAAAGATTAAATAAAACAAAAGTTTGAAATAAAAAGTATACGAGAACTTTAAAAATTAATATAAAAAGTAAATCAAATTTTAAACATAATAAGGTTTATAATAAAAATATATATAAAAAAAAAAAAACAGAAAATCATATATGAAGTAACTACATTAAATATGATTACTGCTCATCTTTGAAAAAGTTTATAAGGTTTGTTCTATAAGAACAATACCCCACATTAAATATATCCGATATGTGGGAACAACTATTGCCGAGTTCATGAAGTCGGCTCAATACTGCATTACAATCATACACTGTGCGTGAGTTACTACTGCAAAACGGTGGCACCCGCCTAGTTATCCTTCCAGGCACCCTGAAGTTGACGAGTGACAAAAATCTTAATTGTTCAACTATTTAAATGTTTTTTTTTTAACGAAAATCTTAATATTTGTTTAGAGATTAAAAATAACTTCGTCGGCAACATATAAACATATTTTTTTTAAAGTACACATTTTCGGACAGAAAATTTGATTTTGCTATGCAAATATTTTAAAGCTTTTCAAGCCTTGTATTGTTGTCGGCCTGCGGTGTAGTGGTCAGCGCGTAAGCCGACAATGCAAGAGTCTCGGGTTCGATTCCCGACATGGTTAACATGAAATTTTTGAAAATGTGTTTATGCACTAGAATATTTCATATTCCCTGGACTGGCACCCGTAGCGTAAGACCGATCATCGTTCCTTCGTGTAATAAAAATGATCAAGATACGCTCTGCTATTGGTGTACCAATGCAGTGCCCTATGCACCATTAGGTGCGGAAAGGGAATGATGATCACAATGAGAAAGTTCCGTGCTACAGGAAATTGGGTATTTTTTTTTCTTAAACGCGGTTAAAATCACGGCGAAGTTTCTCGAAAATGTATACACAAAAATATTTTAATAAAAATTAACTTCTTTGAAATACGTCACAAGTTTTAACGAATCAACTTTCGATAGGTTTCCGGTTGACGAGAAGCCAACTCATCAATCAGATGAACTCACTGAGAAGAACTTGTGACGTCATAGGCGGAGTAATTTCAAAACTCTTAAAATCAAAGCGCTGAGAAAAGTTGATAAAAATGTTTATTTTTTTTAAATTTGGCGTAATTTCATCGTCTTTTAAAAAATATTTTTAAAAAAAAGACTTATTTTTCTCATTTTTAATATAACTTAACTCCCCGTGGTAATCAGTCCGGTCCACACACAGAACAGTATTATTCATCTATCCGTACACAGACAAACCTAAAATATTTTTTAGGTAGGGTTTGTCTTCTTTTTTATTTTTTCTTCCAACCGGTTTCAATGCTGCTCAAGCTTCTTTTTTAAAGTATGAATAACTAATGAAATCTATTCTATTTTATTTTAACATTGATAACTAAATATAACATCGAAACACACTTCCCATCTTAACAAGAACAGCATGGAAAAAAAACTTGACTTATTAGCTCCATATGTTTATATGTAATTAAGTAATAACCGTCAAAAATGAAATATTAATTATACCTTGATAAAGAAGCTAGTGTAGCTTTGAAACCGGTCGGTATAAAAAAAAATATAAGTGGCTTAAAATAAAGTTGTTGTGCATGGATATATATATAAATGTGTGTACACATGAATGTATATGTGTGTCTGTATGTATGCATATGCATGTATGAGTGTGTATTTATGTATGTAAATATATTAAATATCCTCCTGTTCCTCCTGTTTACCCCTTTACCTATGTGGGTACATTTCCTTATTACCTTTTTTTTTTTTTTACTTATTATTGATTCTTTTAGTTTTTCTTATGTTGTTCTTACTTTTAAACTAATGTATATACTTATGTTACACTGCTGCACTCTAATGTATTGTATTACTAATAAATGTAACGTTTAAATAAATAAATAATGATTAACCATAAAGTCAGTGCTTCAAATATAAATTTCATACAATAGTATTATTTCATTTAGGATACCTTATCAATAATTTTTTTATTATTTTTTTATAAATAAATTTCATAAAAGGTTCATGTTTTTTAAAAATTCTATACATATCTACTTTTACACATCTAGTAAATGTTATTTTTTTTTTTTTTATTTATTTTCTTTTATTCAGGAAACATACAGTACAGTTACAAAGTTTAATATTTTACACAATTGGACTTAATTCTAATGGACCAGTGAAGTTTCCATATTAAAAAGCAATTAAATCTAATGTTAATTATGAAAGTATAAAAAAGAGAAGGAAAAAGAAAACATAAATGAAAGTTGTTTAAAAATTTAAATTTAAGTGAAAAAAAAAACTGTAACTCTCCAAAAAAGAGACTAACTCTAGTGCTTGGAGAGTGATTTACACTGTTGTAGTTATTTATTGTTTATTATAAGAGTTTATATAATTTTAAATACGAGTACATGAGAAAAAAATAAAAATTTAGGAAATATAAAGAAAAAACATAAAACAATAATACATTCATACTAATTAAAATTTAATGTTGTTTTTACACGTGTTCAAAAAAATTCTTTAGATTTACTTAAAATTTATTTATTGATATATCATTTTAATAGTTTTTAGTTCATTGGGAAGATTATTATAATTTTTACACCTTTGAAGACAAAGCTATTTTGACCATAACTTGTGTGAAATTTAGGAATTTTAATTTAATTCTATCTACTTGGTGCATTTACAGTAAATAATTAAATATTTATACCCACTTAACTTAAATCTCTTTTTTTAGGCTTAGATCTAAACGATAAATTTCGTTATTATCTCGTTGAAGTAATGATAATTTATTATTTTAGTTCTTATATATTATTTTCTTAATTGTCAGATATTATTTTTGAATTAGTGTTGATTCGCGTTTTCAGTTCGCGCGTGATTTTAATTATAATCCTGTGATATTTTTTATAGTTTTTGTTGCTTTATTTATTGCAGAAAAGGCATGATTCCAACCAAGATTAAAGGGAGGTTAATTAAGAAATACTTTTTTTTATGAATGTTTCGCGTGGAAAATGTTTCAAATTAACTCGAATCAAAAACACAAACCGTGAAACCGTGTAATTTTACAATTATTTCATAGCTCCTAAAAATAGACTTTTAAGGGTTGTGTCATTCTGAAATTTGCGAAACCAAATTCTTGGTAGGCTACGTTTGATTTGAAAAAGCTGTTAAAATTTTTTTAATTATTGATTTGATAGTTTTTTTTTTCACCCGATTTTTACAAATAATATAACGCATTCTATGAATATCTCATCGTTGATGGAGAGGTCGTTCTCTAACTCCAAACTGAAAGTGTGAAACATTAATTTGAAAGTCATATTTCATTGTAATATATTATATTAATTTATCTCTAATGTCACCTTTCACAGTCATCATAATAAACTTTCACAAGTTAGTATTGGGTAATCGTCTAGGTATAATATATTATATTAACACACCATGGATCGTAACTCGCATGTGTTATTTAAAATAAAAATAAAAATAATTGTTAAAAATTGCGTTTGAACCACAATTTTGTTCCAATCATATTACTGTAAGGTGGTCAGGGCTGACTTTGGCCCAAAATTTTGTCTGATTCCAAAGAACACGAAATAAAATTAAAACTGCTCATAATGGTTTGATGATTATTATTATGTTAATGACAAACTATTTTTATCAATTTTAAAATATTAGTATAACTTCCATCGTTTCTAACTAGTTTCTTCCATCTCCGATCAAATCCGTGCGGAGAAATATTCCTATAGATGCAACTAAAGCTCTTGTAAATGCTTATGTCGTTTCGCGTCTAGATTACTGTAATGGAATATACGCAAATCTCCCAAAATATCAAACGAATAAACTTCAATCTGTTTTCAATGCAGCAGCAAGGCTTATTACGGGAGTAAAAAAATATTCTCACATCTCACAACATCTTCGAGATTTGCTCTGGTTAAAAAGCCCAGAGAGAATAAAATACAAGCTTTGCTAGACAGTATTTTAATCCCTTAATGAAATGGCTCCAAAATACCTATCGGACCTTTGTATTAGGGAAAATACATGTCAAAGAAAATTTTCTCTTAAGTCAGCATTTGATTCAGGAAGAGAAAAACTTGTCGAAATCCAGCGCTCCCCAAACACTAAATTTGGAAATCGTGCTTTTGCCGCCGCCGGCCCCTCTGCCTGGAACCAATTGCCTTCAAACTTACGAATCATCGACAGTCCCAGTCAGTTCAGGTCCCAACTAAAATCCCACTTCTTTAGACTATCATACCCTCAATTTTAAATCCGGAAATATAATATATCACTTAAGTTTATTTAGAATGTAATTTTAGGTATACAATTGTAAAGCGCGAGGTGATTTTTTACAAAAATGGCGCTAAATAAATCAGCCAAATATTATTATTATTATTAACGCCAATTTTTCAATTATTTTTTAAAATTTGGGCTTAAGTATTCCCAAGAGAGGTGATTTAAGGCAAATTACTGTTTTCTACGGGGTAAAGTAAACCCACCAGTATTTTATCTAAAAAGCATTTTTAAAACAAATATTACATAACCTTTGACCAAAATAATGTTTTTAAATGTCCTAAAATAAAATAGATAATTCGGAAGATTTTTTTGAATATTTATTTTTAATATGAAATATAGGTGATGTAAGAATGTTTTCTTTGTAAAATCACTCTAGTTTTTTATTTATTTATTCGGGATCATTTTTGTAACACTATTTTTGTGGAAAATCACCTCGAGGGCTGTAAATAAATGTCCCAACACGTTTTTCAGCTACAGAGCGCAAAGGCGGTTGCCAGTTTAGTTCTTCTTTCTAATGGATTATTTTTATTTTTAATAATACATAGGAACTAGATAAAAGTAGTTCTTGCAGCTACAGAGCGCATAGGCAATCTAACCCCCATTTACACTTTACAGAAAATACTAAT
Source organism: Micrasema longulum (assembly GCF_059751315.1). Classification (NCBI taxonomy): domain Eukaryota; kingdom Metazoa; phylum Arthropoda; class Insecta; order Trichoptera; family Brachycentridae; genus Micrasema; species Micrasema longulum. The sequence goes on from NW_028278451.1 coordinate 185,496, forward strand.
AAGTGTTGAAATAAAAATTTCTATCATTAATTCTACATATAGAAAACGGATAAGTACTTGACATACTGCACCTTTAAAGATAAACCATAAAACTAACTATGGTTTTCATTCCCTATGCCCAGAATTCTAAGGTCTGCCAACAAACATACCAGTCTTGATTTCTTATACCCGTATGCAGAGACAAACCTTAAGGTGAGGAAAGTACATTCTATTGTCTTCACCTTCGGGTTATTCTCTGCATTTGAAATTAGAATGTACTTTCCTCGCCTTAAGTTTTGTCTCTGCATACGGGTATTAGATAACGAGTTGTCTTCTTTCAAACGATCACTGAATCAAACTAAATAAACACGTCTCTCCCGCTTCAACTCCCACAAAGTCTACTGTATACCATTGTGTCTTTCTACTTTTTTTATAATAATTTTCTATGTATAAATATGTCATTAAAAATGCCTATTGAGCGTATATATAAATAAATAAATAAATAAAATTACTAAACGAAAATATAAAATTTTACATTTTACACGCTTAAATAAAAAAAAAGTGCAAGGCTTTTTCGCAATAGAATTTAAGATCATGGTACTTTAAGCCATCTCTTGGGGTCATAATGATGGATATTTATTACACTATAACGTCAAATTCAGAAAAGTTTTTTTTTTTAAATAGAACATATTTAACTAAATTCTTTAAAAATTTCGTTAAGTAACGGTTTGTCTTTAAAAGTGCGATTTACAAATATATCCTGTGGTTGTCGTGGCATCATTTTGAGTGTCAATTTTTTACTCTTTTGCCCTATTTTTTTGCACGTCTACAAGTCTGCATGTTGTGGTTCACCCGTTTAACACCAGTGACAATAATAATGCATTTGACGGGTACGAAATTGACTGAGGCGCCTTTCCAACGACACGCTTGAATGTCAAACATAATGACTTTACAATGAGCAATAGATTATGGTATTGCTATTTCTATTTGGCGCACTGGTTACGAAACTTATCCACTTTCGAACTAATGGTGTGTGGCTTCTGGAACTACGGCGCCCGATGTGTTTTTTAAGTGTCAGTGATTTATCGTTAACTTATCGATATTGTGGTTAGCTCGTTTGCTTACTGTGCGTGAGGTTTCGGGTTTGATTCTCGACAGAGTTGCAGCGTATATTGATCATTTTTATTACATGAAGGTAAGATGATCAGTCTTACGCTTCAGTAACCAGTCCACGAACTTCACCAGGGAGTACACTACGAGACCGACTTAAAATGACAGTTTATTTTGGACTTTTGCCATTATTATTATTATTTTTTTTTTTAATCGAAAAAGAAATATTCGCGTTTTATAGTTTACCCAAATATTTCAAATTTGGGGCCATTTTCTTTTGGTCGTAAACAACTGTGTAAGAAAATGACAAACAAGTTGTGGTATATATTTAATTTCTGGGAAGATTACGAAATGTAATAGATATAAAAAGTAGTATTCTTATATATAAAACAATAATATGTCCACACATAAATTACCGTTCTTCCATTCTTTTTTTATATAATGAAGGAGAAATGAAAAATATACAAATTCTTTAAAATAAGGCAATGAGGATTATACCCAAAATAAATATCTATTCTAATGTAGAAATAATGCACAAAGAAATTGGCTTGGTTACAGTAACGCATCAAATTAAATATAATGTAGCAATTTTTATACATAACATAATTAAGGGGATTAATAAAATAAAAACAATAATAAAATTGAATAAATATAAAAAAAGGGGTAAAAAAAAGATATGATTACCAACGAGGAAAAAATCAGAATCTCAAAACTCATTGTACAAGGGATTGAAGCTGTACAGTGAGTCACTTGAAGAAATGAAGGAGATTCAAATTAATTTTTAAAAATATGTTATTGAGAAATTTTGTTAAAAAAATTGTAATATTATTAAAAATTTATATTAGTTCTTAACATGTTATAAACTAGCTTAATAAAGCACAAATAAATAGCGGGATTCGAACCTTTGACCTCCTGAGCCGCGATTACAAACGCTATCTTCATCGGTACATATCGAGACGGTAAAAAGTAAAATCTTATCAAGAAAAGTTAGTTTAACTTTGTAGATAAAATACAGGTCGTGTTCCGGAGTCCTCGACACTACCTACCTCACTGAATGAGAAATATTAAAAAAATAATAACCAGAAAATATGGTTACACATGAAGAGTAGTAAATAAACAGAATTGTTCCCTATTCATTTTAAATGATTATTTGCTTTTAGCTGTGAATTAAATTCACGATAAGTTATTTCACTTACTAACTAACCTATTCAGTATGCGAGCGAAGCAAGACATTTGCGCTTCTTAAAACTACATTATTTGCAATTAACTTGCATTATGCATTCCTTAAGAGCATTCACTAAAATAAATCACCCCGTGTACTATTAATTCCATTCCTTTCAACCGCATATAGTGTACATTACCTTGGATCCCCCTATTAACGAAAAGCGGACTGTAGCGAAAAACGAATTTCATTCAGTTTTGCAAAAGGTTGGAAATATTTGAATCGAGGAAAGGAGCACGGAAATGGACCTACTTTTTTATGATATCAGAATGTTCTTCTATTTTGGGCACTGGATGATGAAAATTTCACTATGAATTGTGATATTAAACAATTTATTATAATAACTGACACAACGACGCGTATGTTCTTTGTTTTGTTCAAAATAAGAATGTTTTATATTTTTATTTCTTCTATCTCAATGTAAGGTAGGATGGGGTCAAGGGAAGAATAGGAAAGAAAGGTAATCGGCCAGGAATAATATCGACAAATGCTGTTTTTACAAAATAAAACGATAAAGTACGACTCAATTGTTTTTTTTTAATATTTGCGTTTTAATGATTTACCCATAAATTTTGATTTTGGGGGCCATTTTCAACGAGTTTTAAATTAGTATTAGAACATGGGAATCAAGTTGTTGTAGAGTGGGGTTCAACCCTCGGACCTCTGATCCGTGAGTCCGAGACACCAGCCACGGAATCACAACCCGGCCTACGTGTGTCTCAAATAAACATGGATCCCTGATTAATATTAGGTATTAATATTTAAAGTATTTTTTTTGCTGTCTTATTCTTAACGGTGGGGCTCAGTGCTATGCAAGCTCCTGACGTCACTGCGACCTGTGAAGATCTATTGTGACGGGTCCCCGTTAATAGTTCTCGCTCTCCAAGCCCAGGTCTGTAAAGAGCCGCCGCTGCTGTGTGGAAGGCGAGAGCTGTTATTTTGGTAAATCTCCCCCTCCAAGCCCAGATCCGCAAAGTATCAGGCTATTAGGTAGGGGCGAGCTCTCTTACATCCTCAGGTTTATTTAACCAGTGGTCCCACGAGCATGAGGCTGCTTTTATGATGTAAAGCATCACATTCACATATAATGTATCTACATCTCGATGTTTTGGAAAGGTTCATTCCAGCTAGGTGTTTACTTTGCTGTCAAACATTTTAATAAATGTTAGTAATGAGGCAGTCCTGTTGTTTTTTTTTTTAAATTTTATTTTTAATTTTTTTAAATTTGTTAATGGACTATCAAACTAAGCCAAAATTTTTTTTTTTTAAAAAATGTTTTTATGTTTATTTTTTAGTTGCTGTCAAACATTTTAATAAATGTTAGTAATGAGGCAGTCCTGTTGTTTTTTTTTTATTTTTTATTTTTTTTAAATTTGTTAATGGACTATCAAACTAAGCCAAAATTAAAAAATAAATATTTTTATACTCCGTCCGTCAAAAAGCTTCTTTATCTTTATTTAAATTTATTATTTTATTTATTATAACAAAAATATGTATTTAAAAAAAAAGCATTAATAATAAAAAATAAATATTTATTACACACAGATATTTTTTATATTCATTCCCAGTTTCATATATTTTATCCTTTTTTTACTACGGGATACGAACGTCCAGAAAATAACAATTTTACACGCGATTAAAATTCAGGACACGTCGAAATTTACGACAACTTAAATCATTAATCACGATCACTTAGGTGCTATTAAGTTTCCGGCCTGTTGGCGAAAGTTCAGAAGTTATGTGTTTTTAGGTCATTCGTAAAATGAATATATTCTGTGTTTATTTTGATTTATGGGCGAAATAAGTAATTTACAATGGAATTCTGGTGTCGAGCCTTATTTTTGAAAGCGAAGTATGGAATTGGAAAAGGAAGGTCGAAAGTTGGGTGAAACATTTGAAATTCGATCACTCGGGCGAATTTTTGGTAAAACTAAATGTTCTTATATATATATCTATCGTACTCTTCCAGTAGCCTTTTTTGAAATTTAAAATAAAATGTATACCCACATACAGGGTATGCCTTTGTGGGATGTTTTTGTTTTGTTGTGTTTTGTATTTGTAACTTATGTATACATATCTGCTATGTATACATATCTGCTATGTATACATATCTGCTTGAACTAATTCAAATTCGAACACCTAGTAGGTGCACTAGAAGTAAGGAATTATTTTTTTGCAACAATTCGCGAACCAACTTTGAAATGTACTCTCCTATACCCAGGATAAATAGTTATGGAAATGAATTAGAACAAATATTCGATATCTTCAATACAAATTCTGTGAATGAATTAAAACGAATTCACACTCGTAACTTTTTAGCAAAATAATTGATTTATTTAAAAATATATTATTAAATTTAACTTTGTTTCCTGCAATACGTGATTTTTAATTTCTTTATTTAACATGTTAGACATAATTTTAAATTGTACATTGGTGGATTTATTGTCATATGGCAACTCCTTCCAACCAACTGATGATGATGATTTCACCAAATAGAGGTATTATTATTAAGTAATTTAACTTTTTTAAATTTAAATTTTTGTTTTATTGCTATTGCTATATGTAATAATAATAATGTTTGGATAATTTATATAGCGCCATTTTGTAAAATCACCTCAAGGGCGCTGTACAATAAATAAATATCCCAACACGTCTTGCAGCTACAGAGCGCATGGACGGTTGGGATTCTAGTTCCTCGTCTCCGATTATGATATATTACAATTATGATATATATGAGCTAGATAACAGAACGTCTTGCAGCTACAGAGCGCATGGACAGTAAGAAATCTAGCCCCTATTTACATTTTTATTTTTTAAAAAAATATTTGACAATGAAGTTTAGAGTTTAAGTGATATTTTAAAAAACGAAATAAAAAGCAAATCTATAAAATTGGAAGTTAGATAACAACAAGTATTACAGCTACTGAGCGCATGGACGGTTGATATTATAGACCCCATTTACTAAATTTAGATATTTGATAGTTGATAACATTTACATAATATGATAAAAATAATATGATAGTTAAGATCAAAAAAAGTCTTGCAGCTACAAAACGCATCGACAAATGGAATTTCAACAACAAGAATGATTTAACTTATGTTTTATTAATTTTTTTATTATTATTATCTAGTTATTCTCAACTTTACTGTGTTATATTTATATTTAGTACGTAAGATTTTATCATGGTTATTGCTATCTTTATTTAGAAATGTTATGTTTCTTTTTTACTTTTTGTATTATATGTTTACTAAATTGTTTAGTTTTAATTATTCTATTATTTCATACTATGTACTACATGATTATTGTGCACTGCTGTAAATATTTCTGTAAATTATTATTTTTTTGTAAAAGGTTCTTTGAACCGTTGATGTATAAATAAATAAATATTGTTAAATGCATGAAAATTTCATAATGAATAAAAAGTAATAAATAAAATATTTAAAAACCGTTTGTTGATGTTGCAAAAAATGATAAATCTAACAAATGAACACTTAAAATAAGTTAGTCTGATTATCAGCTTCTTGTTAGGTAAAAAAAGTTGACAAATCTTACTAGATTTGATGTCCCAACCACTGTGGGCTGGGTGAATTTTCGCTGTGTGAAAACAGCTGAAAACGTGGCTAGGTATGTCGGTTTGCAACTCCCTGGTAGAGCGTCAAGGTAGCCGTGCCAGGGGTGGGTGTAGCCAGGGCGACACTGATTGATGATATATTTAAATGACTTACGTATCCCCCCGCTCACTTGCGGCCAATAAGGGCCTAGCACTCCCTACTTATTTTTTCGAATTTGATTCCGCGAGATGGATTTTCTCACGTGGGCGAGTTTTCTCGCATTTTAAACCACTCGAGGTGATTATTTTTTTTAAATTCAGTACATATTTATATCTGCGCACGCGCGTATTTCTTGTTTCGTATTAATAATGGCCGTGTCAAACACACGTCGCTTGGTAGCTCAGCAAAATGCAAGGTTCAAAACAATGTAGTTCTTACTTTACTTTTAAAAGACTGTACTAAAATATGCGGTGTTGTAACGTCATGTTACATTAACTCGTGATGTAACACGAGTGTACATAGGATGTAATACCTGTGCCTCGATTATGAACGCTATCTTCATCTGTGTATATCGATACGGTATACTTCACTTATGTGCTATCTGTATCTTACCTCGGTATGTTCTACCTACTTGTCATATCGACATCATATGATCGAAATAAGCCAATGGAATGACCGCATTTTTATTTATATTTTAAATAGGCTTCTGTAGTAAAAAGTGCTCACTTTAAAGCAATTATAAACTCCAATTAATCCAAATTCAAGCAAAAAATGCTCGCTTGAACATGAATTTTGCATGACTTTTGGAAATCGCCGAGACGGTACGCTTAGCGATCATCTGTATGCATTTACCGATCTGTACCGATCGACTACAAAGCCGGCTCCTATAACGTCTCGATTTATACACTCGGAAAGATAGTAAAACAGATGGAAAAATATAATAACTAAATTATTTTTTAGAGTGATAACTTTCTGACGCATATAATCTGTGTCTGACGCCTAGATACTCTTATTTGTTAATAGGAGAGTACCTAGCGACATTACTATCACATCTAGGCTTTCGTTTTATTAAAGTGACAGTTATGTCGGAATTTAATTCGACTTCAAAACTTACTTATTTCTCTTTCATATTTTTAATAGGCTTTTAAGAAAAAAACGTGCCAACCTCAAAACGATTAAAAAAATTAATAATTAACCGTAATTAATGGAAAAATTACTCGGTGGAACAAAATTTTGGACACTTTTAATGCGTAGATAAACATATCGAGGGGTCCTAGACTCCTCGGTATAAAATGATGTACTTACATCAACATTTGATGCTGGGGGTATCGATACTATACCTTTGTAGTCGGTCGGGAGACTAATATCTTCAACTATGGCGTCATACTGAAGCTATGTCATTTTAGAGCGTAGATATATGTACCGTGGCGTACGCTTCCCCTTGATTCATATCGATGTACCTACCCAAAATTTGAATGTGGGGGGTCGGTAGTATATCTTTATAATCGCTAGAGGGAATTTATCTTCAACTATACCGTCAAGGTAAGGGATGACGTCTTTATCTTTCCATCATAATCGAGGCCCTGGGCCGCGATTATAAACGTTATCTTCGTCGGTACATATCGAGACGTTATAAAGTAAAATCGAAATTTATGTACGAAAATGTTTATCTTTTTACGAAAATTTAAAGTATCTTCGTCGGTAACCTGTAATTGAACGTATTTAGATTTTTAAAAACAATATATTTTAACTAGAAAACAAAATTTTATTTTGTAGCTAAAATTGAAGATAAATGTTAACTTCTCATTGTAATACCAGAGCAGAGTACGTATTCCGATAGGAAGTTAAAATTTATCTTCAATTTTATCTACAAAGTAAAATTATGTTTTCTGTTTGAAAAATAGAATATCATAACTTTTTTTTCTAAACATGTTTCATTACCGGTTATCGACGAATATACTTTGAATTTTCATACGAGTATACACATTTACACATTTTGTACATACATATCGATATTAGTTTATATCGTCTCGGTATATACCGATGATGATAGCCGTTCATAATCGCGGCCCCGATAATGGGAAGTTAACAATTATCTTAAATTTTATCTACAAAGTAACATTAAGTTTTCTGTATTAAAAGCAGAATATGGATACATTTTTTCTTCTAAACATGTTCAATATTCAAAATGTTTATGCAAATATACTCATTTTCGTACACGAATATCATCGCTTTACATAATTTATTAATAGCAGTGTGCAATTTTGGCAAAATACCACTTCATTATAAAAATAATAACTTGTTATCTACGTAGACTCATGTGACATCATAGCCGCACTGAGGTAATAGATCTAAATTTATTTGTAAATCACCTAAATAAATTTCTAAATCACCGATCTTTTTAGTAAGCTCATGTATAAATCGGTGTGCAGATTTCGAAACCCAATTGTTCGAAATGCAGTCTGTGGAGTGGCGGTCCTTTTAAGGGCCATTAGTCCAGCGCATACAAGGCGAAACCGTTTTGTCGCAACAACTGTACTATTCAGGCAGTTTAGCGGTCCCAATAAGGTACTGTGTCTCTGGCTAGTTCGCAAACCGCACACCACCTGTGACCCTATAATCCTTTTACCTGTAAGTTGTCACGATAATGAATTCAGTAATAAAAACACCCGCTTTCGTGCCGTTAAATTGTATTTTCTCATATGTTAACGTGACTGCGACGCACGCCCATCGGACTGCCTCGTCCGCCATTTTTATTTCGTTTGTTTTTTACCGTTATTATTATTATAGATAATTTACATAGCGCTATTTTCGTAAAAATCGTCTCAAGGATGCTGTACCGTAAGTACCTTAACACGTCTTGCGCTTACAGTAGAACTCCAACTTTCCGAACTCCGACCTGTTTACTGCATACCAAAATAAAACAGGGACGAGTTTGAGTATCGTCTATTGTCTTGTTAACCTTTATAATAAGTTAAGGAATGCTATCTTTGTTTAGTTTTTTATATTTTACTTTTTGTGCTGTTACATGTTCACTTAATTACCATACTTACTAGTTCTTTGCTCAATGTATTATTATGGCGTTTTTTAAAATTATTTTTTGTTATGTACTTTTTAAAATCATTCTTATGTTTTTGAAATTCCATTTGTCGATGCGTTGTGTAGCTGCAAGACTTTTTGTGATGTTAGCTATCGTATTATTTTTATCATATTATGTAAATGTTATCAACTATCAAATATATAAATTTAGTAAATGGGGTCTAGAATTTCAACCGTCCATGCGCTCAGTAGCTGCAAGACTTGTTGCTATCTAACTTCTAATTTTATAAATTTGTTTTTTATTTCGTTTTTAAAATATCACTTAAACTCTAAACTTCATTGTCAAATAAAAAATTTAAAAATAAAAATGTAAATAGGGGCTAGATTTCTTATTGTCCATGCGCTCTGTAGCTGCAAGACGTGTTGGGATATTTATTTATTGTACAGCGCCCTTGAGGTGATTTTCACAAAAATGGCGCTATATAAATTATCCAAACATTATTATTATTATTGACTATCCGAATCACTTTCAGAATTAAAAACAATTATTTATTTCACATAATACAACAACAGGCCTCAGTGGTGTAGTGGTCAAGACGCTTGACTCACATACGATAGGTTCCGGGTTCGATTCCCGGTGAGAACATAAAAATTAAAATGTGATTTTACTAAAGCCTGGGTGTTCTGTGATGTAATTCTCCACTGTAATTGGGCCCCCTGGCCTGTTGTGATGCAAAAATAAATAAATAAATAAATATGAAGAACATTTTAGAGAAATTGTAAGTTGTAACCTGTCAATGGCTGGTTTAAGTGGTCACTTTACACACTGTTAACATTCTGCCCATATTTGAACATCTACATTCCTTCGATTATTTATTCTGTTGACATTTTTAAAATTGAAGAGCTTAAACCTTTATTTATGCGGGTGAGATTCACCTGATTGAATTTTATCACCTGCATACTAGGCAACGCCTGAAAAGTCTCCATAGACTTCTATATTCATCATCATCATCATTCCCTTTCCGCACCTAATGGTGCATAAGGCACTGGATTAATTCACCAATCGCAGCATATCTCTATCAATTTTGTTACACGAAGGTAAGGTGATCAGTCTTACGCTTCAGGTACTTGTCCAGCGACTATGAAATATTCTAGTGTGAAAACACCCTTTTAAATAAATATTTCATATGAACCATGTCAAGAATCGAACCCGAGACCTCTTACATATTGGGCAAACGCGCTGACCATTATTTCACGAGGTGGGCAAACTTCTATATTACCTTCTCTAAAATGTTTTTCATATCTGTTGTATTATATGAATATTAACAACTTTTCCTAAGGAGTTGGATCCAGTCCTTGTCTACACAAATTTGGACAATCTCAAAATATTGTTAAATTATTGAATTTTTTATTAAGACGGAAACGTACTGCAATTCGCAAAATAACTATTTGGCTGCCAGAAAACGGACGATGACAGGCAAACAACTTATTTTTACCAAGATTTTCAGCAAACAATGACTTTTATTTACATTACGGTACGTACATACTGTACTAATGTTCAGCGCTTGTAACTACGCTTAACATGTAAAAGTGTTGACTTTTCATTTAATTAATGGAAAGCGCATTTTTCATTTTCAATCTTTCATTTTCAATCTTTCATTTTCAATCTTTCATTTTCAATCTTTCATTTTCAATCTTTCATTTTCAACATACATGCAATTAATTAAAATAGACCCTTTTAAGGAAAAAATCTGAATGGGTTCTGACGCTTCGGGTGCCTGTCCAGGAACTATGAAATATTTTATTTCTAAAACACTTTTAAATAAACAATTCATATCAACGACGTCGGGAATCGAGCCCCCCCCCCCATTTACATTATCCAAAAATTGTCTTTTAAGTGTACAATATTTTGAATAGTCCAAATGTAAGTAGATAAAGTTGGATTCCACTCCTTCGGGAGTTTTTAAGATTTAAATAAAAAATTACAGGCATCTACAAGGGTCATGAAATGACATTGTCTGGTTTAAGTGGCCACTTTACACACTGTGAAACATCCATATTTCTTTAATTGGACGTAGTTATGCAGAAAGCAGCCAGCCATAGAAACGTGAAACTGAGATAATAGAAAAGGGCTTATCTAAAAATTTAAATATTACAAATGAGAATCTAATTACCTATTTGACCAGTTTTAATGATTTTTAAAATATCGTAAGATTTTTCTAGTGCTGTGGGTTTTTTCTGCAAATTGAGAAATGCCGTTTTTGTGATCGACACTATTTTCAGAAGGTGATTATTACAGTTTTTTGTATAAAAGCGGCCTGGTTGTTTTAAGCAGAACATAGAATTGACCTTACTGCATCTGAAAACACCAAAATATTTTTTTCAAAATTGTGGACTGGCTGCTTTCTGCATTATTATGTTCAATTATCTGTGTTCAGTTAGCTCAAACCTTTATTGATGCGGGCGAGATTCATCGGACTGAATTATTTCGCATTCACTTCCCACAAATCAACAGTTGGTAGAATTTAAGAAACATCGATGTTCAAACATAGGCTAAATATTTATTTTCCGCTAATCAACAGACAGATTGTTAAATTGAAGAAATATGGATGTTCAAACATGGTAAATGTTACACATCGTATAAAGTGAGCACTTTTACCAGACAATGACAGGTCTCAAGCCCTGTAATTGCCTATACTTTCATATATCTTTCTCTTAATTATAAAAAGCCTGTTTGTATTGTATCGTACATTATGTAAGGCTGAGATATGCAATGTTGACAAAATCGAGAACGGAGTTCTGTGTTGGTTTGGACATGTAGAACGAATGGACAGCGAAAGAACGGCTAAAAATATAAACGATGCAAATGTTGATGGATGTAGAAATCAAAGACCGACAAACGCATGGCATGGCGCTTGACCAGATCCAACATATACTTGGTAAATTAATCGGCTGGCGTGCGTGGGAAGATGTATGAATGTAGAGGAAGCGAGATGTGTATGCATAGTGATATGACGTTCTATCTTTTCTGTCTACCCTTACGGGGAAACGGCACGCTGGTCTGCTTGTGTTTCTGTTTTAATCTTTCTAAACTGGGTTTTCGAGTTAAGCCCCACATTCGCAATTCAAATAAATGAGATGTATGTTTTATTGCTAACATAAATATATCCCACTTGAGGCGACGTTGACGGGAGATCTTCCTATCGTTTCCCTCGTCACTCAAGACAGAGACGCCACCATAAGCCTCAATTTCAACTTCGAATGAATAATGTATGTAAAAATGCCACAAACATCTCGTATTTATAAATAGCGTGTCTTCTTCAAAGTGGTTTTGGCGCCCAACGAGGGGCTCATGAAAAATATTTTCTTTGTTTTCATTTATCTTTGTTTCTTCAAGCCTTTGTCTGTTTTTGACACGGTTTTATATTTCAACATGTTTCAATTTTTAGTTTTGTACACACACCATACATCTACATAGACTAGGTCTAGAAGACACGCTGTTCCATTATTTGGGACCCTTTAGAATCAAATCACATCCTTGAAATAGACAAAACCGATTTTTGCGATTCTTATATCTTAAAGAAAATAATGATTATCCATTCTTGAATCCATCATTATTTCTGTCAGGGATGCTAGATTACAACACCCTCGAATTTTGTCGTCAAATTTTTCATAGGAAACATTTCTATAAGCTGATTTCCGTAAGTAATATATAATTAAAATATACTGAAAGAGATCAGTTTTTATGTTCCCAATAGTTATACTAGAGCGAGATCTCGTGCACTGTTTTACGCACCCAGAAGCCGTACAAATGCAAGTCTAAATCCACCTATTAATAAGGCAATTCGCTTGCTGAATGCGGCTTCTGCGGATAATATGGATCCTATATTTACAGTCTGCATTACATAATGGGTTAAACGTCCCGTAAAGTAATGGAGACTATAATTTGTCAAACAATTCAATAAGCGTGCTATGTAAAAAGAAATAGTTTAGATATTTTATTGTAAAAAAATCAAAAGCGCGCGTAGAAAACGCATTTTTAACGCATACGTATTTTCGTACTAAATACACGCTAACATGGAGATCTCTTCGCGCGCATCCCAACTGCCTATGCGCTCCGTAGCTGCAAGGCGTGTTGGGATACATACAGCGCCGATGTACAGCGCCCTTGACGTGATTTTTACAAAAATGGCGCTATTTAAATGAATCCTTTCTTCAGCCTATTCCATTTCCTTCCATTTATTTCGGTTGGTTGCTGCTTGCTTCCAATTTTTATCCCCTACAGCAGCTATGTCGTCGGAACATCTTTTTTGGGGTCTTCCGACGCCTCTCTTATTCTCCCAAGGTCTCCATCTTAAAATTTAAGGGGTACATCTTGCGGGGTCTTGTCTCGCAACATGTCCTGCCCATTTCTACTTCAGTCTTGCTGCGCGATCCATGATATCCGCTGTTCTATTTTTGTTCCTAATTTCCTAATTTCTTACTCTGTCTCCTTGGCTCATACCAAGAACGGATCTTTCCATGAATCGTTGTTTGCATTTAAGCGGTCTTCGGACGCCTTTCTTATTCTTCCAAGGTCTCCATCTTAAAATTTAAGGGGTACATCTTGCGGGGTCTTGTCTCGCAACATGTCCTGCCCATTTCTACTTCAGTCTTGCTGCGCGATCCATGATATCCGCTGTTCTATTTTTGTTCCTAATTTCCTAATTTCTTACTCTGTCTCCTTGGCTCATACCAAGAACGGATCTTTCCATGAATCGTTGTTTGCATTTAAGCGGTCTTCGGACGCCTTTCTTATTCTTCCAAGGTCTCCATCTTAAAATTTAAGGGGTACATCTTGCGGGGTCTTGTCTCGCAACATGTCCTGCCCATTTCTACTTCAGTCTTGCTGCGCGATCCATGATATCCGCTGTTCTATTTTTGTTCCTAATTTCCTAATTTCTTACTCTGTCTCCTTGGCTCATACCAAGAACGGATCTTTCCATGAATCGTTGTTTGCATTTAAGCGGTCTTCGGACGCCTTTCTTATTCTTCCAAGGTCTCCATCTTAAAATTTAAGGGGTACATCTTGCGGGGTCTTGTCTCGCAACATGTCCTGCCCATTTCTACTTCAGTCTTGCTGCGCGATCTATGATATCCGCTGTTCTATTTTTGTTCCTAATTTCCTAATTTCTTACTCTGTCTCCTTGGCTCATACCAAGAACGGATCTTTCCATGAATCGTTGTTTGCATTTAAGCGTTCTTCGGACGCCTTTCTTATTCTTCCAAAGTCTCCATCTTAAAATTTAAGGGGTACATCTTGCGGGGTCTTGTCTCGCAACATGTCCTGCCCATTTCTACTTCAGTCTTGCTGCGCGATCCATGATATCCGCTGTTCTATTTTTGTTCCTAATTTCTTACTCTGTCTCTTTGGCTCATACCAAGCACGGATCTTTCCATGAATCGTCGTTTGCATTTAAGCGGTCTTTGGACGCCTTTCTTATTCTTCCAAGGTCTCCATCTTAAAATTTAAGGGGTACATCTTGCGGGGTCTTGTCTCGCAACATGTCCTGCCCATTTCTACTTCAGTCTTGCTGCGCGATCCATGATATACACTATTCTGGTTTTGTTCCTGATTTCCTCATTTCTTACTCTCGTCTCTTAAGCTTATATCTACCAAGTATGGATATTTCCATGAATCGTTGTGTGCATTTGAGCGGTCTTCGGACGCCTCTCTTATTCTACCATGGTCTCCATCTAAAACTTTAGGGGTCCATCTTGCGGGCTCTTGTCTCGCAACATGTCCTGCCCATTGCCACGTCAGTGTTGCTGCGCGATCCACGATATCCGCTATTCTGGTTCTTATTAAATAAACGAGCACATTTTGGCTGGCAAGGTGGTTAGCGATTCACCCCATAAATCCTCTGATCAGCCGCGGTGCATGCCGGCAACTCGCGGTCCCTCGTCGACCTCGCATGTTGTAAATGGACTGGTTTCGCGACATTTGACCACCGCACCGTAATAACTCAAAAGTTCACCATTAAGAGGTGTTCAAATGACTCGCGGCTGGCGTGTCGCTGGTAGTTATTAAACAACCCCCTCTGGGCTCGTACTGTTATTTTGTACAATTCCTACTCCAGCCGGCCATTAAAATCGTGAAGGGGAGGGCTCACTTAATTCAAAGTGTCGAACGGTCTCCTATCGATGTCGTGTGAGTCAGTTGTTTGTAATTGCGCCTTTTGTTGAAGTATTAGCATGTTTTTTTTCTTATGCTGCTGTGTCATGTGGCACAAAAGCACCGTTAATAATCCGATTCTGTATTTATTCATATTCATGAAACTTACTAGTAATAATCGTATTTTTTAATGATTTGTATGGAATTTATATTTTAACCATCAACTTTGTTTATATATTACAACTGCGATAAAGAATATTTTTATTTATTTATTTATAGTCGGATAATTTATATAGCGCCATTTTTGTGAAAATCACCTCAAGGGCACTGTACAATAAATAAATATCCCAGTACGTCTCGCAGCTACAGAGCGCATGGACGGTTGGGATTCTAGTTCCTCGTTTTCAATTAAGATCAATAAAAAATTATAAAAGATAGGAGCTAGATTACAGGACGTCTTGCAGCTACAGAGCGCATAGACAGTTAGAAATTTAGCCCCATTTACACATTTTAAAAATTGACAAATAAATTAAGTGTATTAATGATATTTAAAAAAATAATAATATGAATGGAATGGAATATGGAAGTCTTACAGAGCTTACGACCTGTCATTGGCTGGTTTAAGTGGCCACTTTAATCACTGTGTAACATTTATCATTCAGCCTACATTTGAACATCTATATTCCTTCAGTCCTTCCGTCTGTTGATCTTTGTGAAGTTAAAAAGTGACATAATGATACTATGATTAACAAGTCACTAAAACTCTTAGATTTTGTTAGCAGGACATCTAGTGACTTTACTTATCACACAGTTAAAACACTATATTGCTCACTTGTTCGTCCTCTTTTAGAATATGCCTCCGTGATCTGGTCTCCCTTCTATGTAGGCCGGATAAATCATATTGAATCGCTCCAACATCGTTTGCTGAGAAAAGTTGCACGGATGCTTGCCCTCGAGAGGGGAGACTACACTTACGGAGAAATAGAGTCAATGTTAATAATCTCAAGTCTAAAAAAACGTATAAATAACATTGACTCCATATTTATGTTTAATTTACTGAATGGCTTGATTGATCAACCATCGTTACTGGAACAAGTGGCATTCGATGTTCCAATCCGCCGGTTGCGAAATAATAATGTGCTGTTCCTTGATCAACACAGCACAAACTATGGCTTGCGTGCACCGATATCCCGATTGTGTCGTATTGTAAACTCGAGACATGATCTGGACTTTTTTGCTGTAAGTCTTTATAGATTTAAAAATCACTAAGATAGACCGGATCTTGTCTTGAGGAAGAATTTTTTTGTCCTAGCTTTAATTTTATTTGATTAGAACCTGTATTTATTGTAATAAATTGTATTTACCATCGTTAGAATGGACTGCACAAGTCCGTCAATTAAATAAATAAATAATTCGGTCAGGATGTCATCCGCATCAACAAAGGTTTCAACTCTTTTACTTCACAATTTTGCTTAAATTTGTCAATATGTAGTTAGATATCCTGTTTTTTTTGTTGTTCAAAGCGTATCTCTTATTATCACATTGCATTGGTACACCAATAGCAGCGTATCTTGATCATATTGTTTTTGTTTTATTAAGGTAAGATGATCAGTCTTACGCTTCAGGTACCAGTCCAGGGGCCATGTTATATTCTAGTGTGAAAACACCCTTTTGAATAAATATTTCATATCAACCATGTCGGGAATCGAACCCGAGACCTCTTGAATGGTAGGCAAACGTGCTGACCACTACACCACGAGGCCGACGGGATATTTTAATCATATTTTACGGGAAGGTAATGTAGTTTATATAATATAATATTTATGTAGTTTTATGTTTTGAACCGGGTTGTGGTCTCGTGGTAGTATTGTGGACTCATGGGCCAAAGGTCCGAGGTTCTAATCCCACTGTACCACAAGTCGATTTCCAATTTTCCAGCACAAGTTATTTACCATTTTTAGGAAATGGTCTGAAAATTTAAACATCTGAGTAAATAATAAGAACTTGAGTATTTTCTCTTTTAAAAAAAATGTACAAATCTCAAAAATGTAATAAGTTTTGTATTTAATTTGATTTATTTTTAATTAAACTATGGACAATAGAGCAGTGATTTTTTTTCACTCTATAGATATTGTTTGCATTGTTATGCTTTTTTGGTAAACAGTTTTTTATGGGAGCTAGAACCATCCGAAGTCTTCGGACGTACTGTATACAGTATGAAAAAAAAAATGAATAACAGAAAAGATGCCGACACATTCATTCTGATACTCTTGGAAACGGGACAACGATACGTCGATTTTTCTATTATTATTTATTTATTGTTTACACATAATATTACTTTTTTTTTCAGGACTGGCCAAGCCAATTATTATGGATTGTCGGTGAAGATCCTTTTCATGAAAACATTTTATGATCACACTACATAATTGTATAATAATAATTACTACTAACTTAAATATAAAGAGCGAAAAAAAGTATATACAGGGTGTTTATTAAACCTTGTCACATCCGAAACCGCGATGATCAGTATGAGCAAGAAGACATATTAGCACATTAAAATATTTTTTTAGAGCAAATAATATTAAAAAAAAAAAAAAATGGTTGCTTACTTCTGCAGGGGAGAAACGAGGAGGGGGGAGTCTGATAATGCGCGCTCCCCTCACTTCTCCTCTGAAAAAGTAAGCAACCATTTGTTCTTTTTAATATTTTATTTTTAAAAAAAATCTTTGTTTCAAATATTGTTTTTAATATGCTAATATGTCTTTTTCCCTATACTAATCATCGTAGTTTTGGATGTGACAGGGTTTAAAGAACCCCTGTATATAATATTAAAAAAAAAATATATTTAGAAAAATGTAAAAAAAGCAAAAAACAGGTACACGATATCGCCATTATAAGATCAAAAATAAATACAAAACCGGAATACCAAAATTTAAAACAGAAGTGTGTACGTAATTAATACGCATAAAGTCTTTTTTGTCGACGCTTTTAGCTAGGCATAATGAGTTCGGCGTGCCGTTGTCTTTTTCGCACAGCATGCATTTACGAGAGGGTGACAGGTGTAAATACCTATTCACCGAAATTCTCAGCCACCGCCTATCCCTTTAAAGAGAGGGCTGTATTTTGACGCACATTTTTTTTTTATCCAAAAAAGTGGCATGTTATTAAGTAAATTCATCGCGGGGCATAATAATCCAGTGCCGGGGGAGGGTGGTTTAGGTTTACAGTGTTATTTTTTATTACTCTTAAGTTAAGTGCTCGGGAGGAAATGGCTGTGGAGTTCTGACGAGCCGGGGGGAAGGTGTCAGGAGAAACGAGTATTGTAAGCTTAAAACTAGTTTTGATGTGATCTGGAGTTCATAAACCAAGCTTACGAGTATAACCGCAGAAGCAGTCGGTCGCACCACATAATAATTCTGTACCTTACAGGATAAAACACGGCAGGCCACTTTTTGCCGTTTTGAAGTTAAAAATGTAGAAATTATCACAATAAGCTATTTTATACGTGAATAAACCACTGAAGACCACTTTAGTCGTGAACATAAATGCTTTTTTTAAGTTGAACTGAAAATTTAAAGTTTATTAAAAAATTTATTTATCTTATTCATTTTAAATGTTTTTCAATAATTTTGTAAATTATGTAATCTTAACTCAGTCACCAAGTCTGCTTTAACCTTATTTCTACAAAAGTCTGTAAAAAATAAAGCATTATTATATAACAATTAAATACATATTAATAGTAAAAATAGTCAACAAAAAAATTCCACAAAGGCAGGCCTGTTCGTGGGTATACAAGAAATTTTAATGAATTTTTGCTCCCATAATAAATAATGAACAGTTATAATATTTTTGTGTAACATAAGAAAGAAAAAATAAGATATTCTGTAAAAGATACTATGTTTTTTTTATAGTAATTAATTTAAAAAGGGAAATAAAAAATATTTAAAAAAACACAAAAATATTCCTTATTGTTAAAGGGCAACAAAATAAATCATTAATCTTAAGTTTGAATCCAGGATAGTGCATGTTTTTTAAAAGAAGGAAAATTTTGAAAGTTTGTAATCAATGAAATATTATCAGTAAACAAAGAATTAAAAACTTTTGGGCCTATAAAATATGCATGTCTCTGTGCGAGCCTCGACTTACAATGTGGTATTTCTAACACACTCTTTCTTTGAGATATAACACGCCACTGGGTAATAGAGTAGCCCATTCAACCATTCTACGATTATCAACCACGAAGCTAGCTACAGTTTACAGCAATACAACGGGCCGTAGGCACTCAGGTCGAGAATTGCAAGCGCAAATTGAAACTGTCCATTACACGTTTTTTGTTAAACTAAAATCCAAACAAAAAATTTGAAACGCTTATTTCTATGCTCTAGAGGCCAGTAGTGTTTGGTCAGTGTTTGAGGCTGGATTGGTGGCGGCGTAGGAGTGTGCGCAGTATTAATGTGTTTTATTATTTATACCCTTACTGTGCGCATGGACCGCCCTGTGTTGGTGGGCGGCGGGGAGGGGGAGAGGGCAGATCAATTGTAATAAAATTACTGTCATGTGATCATCTCGTGTTGTTTACTCTGTATCTACAGGGAGTATACAAAACTTGTATATTATTTTTTTAAATTCAAATGTATATCATCATCACTCCGTTTCCGCACCTAATGGTGCATAGACCACTGCATTGGTACACCAATTGCTGCGTATCTTGATCATATTTTTTTTGTTACATGAAGGTTAGATGATCAGTCCAACGTTTCAGTTACCAGTCCAGGGACTATTAATATTCTAGTGTGAAAACACCGCGAACCAATATCAAACGCGCTGACCATTAAACCACGAACCGAAAAAAAAATATTTACAGTTTCATCATCATCATCATTCTACCTAATGGTGCATAGGGCACTGCATCGGCACACCAATCGCAGCGTATTTTGATAATTTTTGTTACATGAAGGTAAGATGATCGGTCTTACGATTCATGTAGCAGTCCAGGGAATATGAAATATTCTAGTGTGAAAACACCCTTTTAAATTAAATGTATCATGTCAACCATGTCAGGAATCGAACCCAAGACCTCTTGCATGATAGGCAAACGCGCTGACCATTACACCACGAGGCCGACAAAACAGTTTACAGTTTACCTTAATATAAATATAATATTTTTTTTAAATGCAAGTCGATGTTTCAGAAAAAACTCAAAACCCACTTGTTCTCTAAATCATTTGAATAAATCCGTAGCATGTAATGACGAAATAAATCGTTTTACTTTAATTACAAATTTAAAAGTTTCAATTAAATTTATTTATTTTTTATTTTATTTTATTCAGAAAACATACAGCCATACATAATAAGTATTAGAAACAACAATTTTTTAACATAAAAAGATCAATTAAGTTTTCATAAATTATGCCAAAGATATAAACACTAAATGTGACAAAAAAAATAAATAAATAAGAATTTCAAGTAAGAAAAGAATAATAGTTAACATTTGCGTTTTCCATGGAGGTAATAAATTAAATTAAATAAAAATACCGAATGTATACTCCGAGCCATCCACTCACACACATGAACGCACATATAAAACATACACAAACATATACATTACATGCGGCACATATACATAGCATAAACCACTCAAGATGCACATTCAGCAACTATCCCAAATAATGGACCCCATGAAGAAATTTTCTGTACTAATGCAACGTGCAGTTCAAAATCTATATAATCATTTTGTAAAGCGCCTTTGAGATATTATATTACGAAAATGTCGCTGCATAAGTTATCAATAATAATTATAATAAGATTATAAAATACTAGCTTTTACCCGCTGCTTCGCTCACGTCGTATTAGGAAGAAATTATTTACGTAATTAATTAGTTGTGTCTTTTATCAATAAGGGCTTTCGTTTATCAATTAGAATTTTCTGCGGCTGGTTTGTTTATTTGGAAATTCTAGTACTATAATTAACAGACTTTACCTATTTTCAAATAATGTCGTATTGCCGATAAATTATGTATGATTCTCATCGCAATTATTTTTAATTGCGGGTCGAAAATAAATATCCTATTTTACTTCTCACCTCTCCGGCTATACCCGTGCGAAAAATTATGCCAATCGGTCGCTCCGTTGAGACGTGAAGGAAACACAAACAAACGCACTTTCATATTTATAGTATTAGTGTGGATTCGATGGAATTGCGTAAGATTTAGATTACTACCCTTATCCGACTCGTGGGTTGAGAAACAATGAAGTACTGTTCATCGATCAGCATAGAACAGACTATGGCCTTAATTCTCCAATGACCCGCCTGTTAAGTAAATAACAGCATTTATCGATACTATTCCTGGCCGATTACCTTTCGTTCCCATCCTTCCTTTGACCCATCCTTATGGTACCTACCTAACATCAAGATAGAAGATATTCAAAATTAGAAGATTCGGATTTAAAACATAAACAAAACAACATTTTTTGACTTGACATAAAATCTGATTAAAAGTGGTTGGAATCGTCGCGCGTCGTGGAAAACATTGTCACATTTTATAGTTCATTTTGTCATCCAGTACCAGAAAGTGAAGAACATTCAGATCATATTAAAGGTAGGTATACATTCCATATTCCTATCCTTTCTCAAATATTTCCCGATTCACAAAACGGAATGAAATTCGATTTTCATTTACAGTCCGCCTTTTCGTTAACACCGTCTTTGTTGTATTGTTAACTCAAAACAAGATCTGGACTTTTTCTGTTTAAGTTTACAACGATTTCAACGAGCACTAAATAAATAGTCCAGATCTTGTCTTGATGTCGCTTATGTTTATCAATGCTTCTTTTCTTTTATTTTTATATTTTAAACTATTCTTTTATTGTAATATTTAGACCCTATAAATTGTATACATGGACAATGCCCGTCAATAAATAAAATAAGTAATTTTCTAATTTACTTACATAATGTCTGTCAACCAAATCGTATTTTTTCTTTCAACACTCTTGGTTTTTCATGATTGTTTTACTTTTAATTTTATTTTATAATTAATTTTAATGCGCCTTATTTCGCGCGCGTTCTGTACATTCCAGGCCCAGCAAAAAATAAAAATACATTCAGAATATGTGTCACTCTCTTTTCCCATCGAAATCACACAAAATGAAGTTTACCAGCGTATAAACACAAATCCGATCAATCAAGTTTGCCGCGTTTATTAAATTTCCCGCGACGTCCATTATTTTTCGGCCTTGATGGGCCAGGAGGCGGGGAATGGTGGTAGGAGATGGTAAATTTGCCAGGGCGGGGTGGCTTGCGATACCCCTTTGACAAGCGATAAAAATTATTTGTGCATTTTTTTATTTATTTTGCTAACGTGCTAATAAAATTAATTTAGCCTAGAATATTATACGCTAATGCTAATATTTCGGGAATGTAAAATATTTAAAGTTGTGTTGAAAAAGCATGTTTTTAAACATATATACATTATTCACTAATTTACAACATTTAAGTTTGTAAGTGAAAATTCTTGATGGAAGTTCATTGTAATATAACAACAACAACAACAAACCATCACGCCGTTTCCCCGTAGGGGTAGGCAGAGAGGATAGAACGCCATAACACTCTATCTTGGCATACAGACCTCGCTTCCTCTACATTCATACATCTTCTTATGCACGCACGCCGATTATTCCTACTTTTGACATGTCCATCTTCAAGTATTTGATGGACTTGATCGTGCCATGTCTTTCTCGGTCTTCCTCGTTTTCTGCATCCATCAACATTTGCATCGTAGATCCTTTTAGTCATTCTTTCGCTGTCCATTCGCTCTACATGTCCAAACCAACGCAGCACCCCTTTCTTGATTCTGTCAATAATGCATGTCTCAGTCTTACACACTTCACGGATCTCGACATTTGTTCAATATTATTGTAATATATTATATAAATAAAAGACGAGTGATACTTCAATCTACAAATATGGAATATCCAGTGACCGGTTTCATCGCTTTCACGACATCTTCGAGACTGGTATCTTTATTAAGGAGTTCAATGTATTTATACAAAACAGAGGTAAGGATAGAGAATTCAAAATTATATGAAAGTAAATTAAATAAAATTATTTTTATCCTAAGGATCTTTAACAAAAAAATTCGGGTTAACTAACGAGTTGATATAATGCTATTTTAATGAGTTTAATTATTGTATATATTTTATTTCTAGTGTCCCATCTTTCGTGAGTGTGATTTTTTTCAATTATGATTTCTGAAAATCAAAGGGTAAACGCCATTAGTAAAAATATTACAATGTGTATAGTAATGGGGAATGCACGTGTGTTATCTGTTCATTAAGTAATTCTACGTCGGGTTTATTTTTTAATCTATTTATTTCAAGAATTTCTAGTTTGTCGATTTTATGGCCTTCAGGTGCAATATGAATTTGAATGAATTTGTTCATGATCGTTAAGATAATAATAAAACGAGTTTCGGCCGTGGGTTTAAAGTAACTTTTAACTCGCTTAAATAAGTTTCAGTTTCGGCCGAAACTAGTACATTCATTTTTCATTATAATTCCTTTTCTGCAACCAATGGTGCATAGGGCACTGCATTGGCACACCAATCGCAACGTATTTTGTTCAATTTTGTTACATAAGGGTAAGATAATCAGTATTACGCTTCAGGTGCCAGTCCAGGGACTATGAAATATTATAGTGGAAAAACACATTTTAAATTAAATATATCATGTCAACCATGTCAGGAATCGAACCCAAGACCTCTTGCATGGTAGGCAAATGCGCTGACCGCTACACCACGGGGCCGACAAAACTAGAACAGAAGCCGAAATTCAGTTTCGTCTGAAAATTTTGATTCTGTCGGCCACTAATACCCGTATGCAGAAACAAAACTTAAGGTGAGGAAAGTACATTCTATTGTCTTCACCTTCGGGTTATTCTCTGTATATGAGATTAGAATGTTCTTTCCTCATCTTAAGTTATGTCTCTGCATACGGGTATAACTTCCTTTCAGAGCTGCAGAACAGCGTTTATTTATAATAATATACAGTTACATGTCATTTTAATTACCCACTAAGACTATAGACTTTTGCATTTGCTAATGCTAATAATTTTACAATGTGAACGCTAATTATTCCATCCCTAACTTTGACAAATTTGATTTCAACACCAGACTTGAGTGGATAGCGCTCGAAGTGGATTTAATCGACCGTGATTTGGTGAACCGCATATCGTCTGATGTGCGTATGTACATACGTTTTATTTCATACGACATTACCGCAAAAACGCATACGGATCGAATGGATGATGAATACAACATATTGGTTATTAATATTTCAAGCATGAACTCGAACATTTTACTAAATGTTATTAAATATTTGTGTATTACCATTTACCGACTTTTCTATGTCTACCGGACCGGTATCGCGACGTATTCGTATCTTCGTCAAGACATCAATTAAACTTTCATGCAAAATCCACTATACTCCTTCACCATAGATAATGCACAAAAATATAAAAGCAACCTGCCGATTTAAAACCACGTGCTTTTAGAAGCCAACCCTGATAAACATCAAAAAATTTCTTAAACGAATTTAAGAAATTTTTTGATGTTTATCTGTACCATAAAGTTCACACGGGAGTTCACTTTCTGCCGTTTGAAGTTAAAAATGCAGAAATTATCGCAATAAGCTATTTTATACGTGGATAAAACACATAAATAAAAATCTTAAGTCCACTTTGTTTTAAAGCAAAATACATCAGTAGGCCCAAATATGCTGTTTAAATTTATTTATTTATTTACATACATAAGTTTATTGTACATTATTTAAGACATAAGTCCTAACTCCATAGGACTGAAAGTCCTGTATTGAGATGGGACTAGCAATTAGTTGACTCAGACACATGAGTATATCACCACAAATATAGAATCAGAAGCATAAAAATCATTTTTAAAAAAAATATGTATATGGCACATCAATATGGTAAAGAGTAAACTCAAACATTCGGAAAATCATTAAGTTTCCCACTTAAATCCCTACCACTAAGGAAAATCAAGCCCTTACTACTTTCTTGAAAATAGTTTTCGTCCTTCAGAGCTTAATACGCTCTTCCAAAATATTGAACACTCTCGGTGCGATAAATGAGAGATATCTCTGAGCAAAAGTCGTACGGGTTTTGGGTATGACATAATTCATGCTCTGGGAAAACCTCGTACGGAGATTTTGCTGAGACCTCTCCTCATTGTTCGACCAGAAGTGTGTAAGTGCTTCTTATTATGAAATATTTTTATCAAAATAATCATTATTGTGCGTTGAAATTTCTTTATGCAGTAGATTAAAATCTCATTTGGTTCAAAAGTTATCATATTTTGGAAATGGCACAATCACAATCACAAAATCTTGTGTCCTGAACATTTCATACAATGTGACTCCCTTTGGTTTATCCTTTAAGGTTCAGGTATATGTCACCGCCAAATAGGTTAAGTCAGCCACTCAATTGGACGGCTAGGCTGTTCATTAAATGCCGGCATTCAATTATTCACTAGCCATTTGGCTAGGCCGTTCCTTGAATGAATTAAGGTAGCTGTTTAAAAACGGCTGTACCAAATTCCGCCGGGTTATAATATATTTTTTATATTAAATGTAATGTTATTTTTTTTTTTTTTTTTTTATTAAGTTTTATTCATTTTAACAAGTAAATAACATACAAAATTGTATTTTTGTTCCCGCAAAGCCGAAGCTTGTCTGCGGGTTACATTACATTATTTTTTTTTAAATTTATAAGTAAGTACATAGTTTAATAATAATTAAAGAATAAGATATATTTATACACTTAAGTTTCACTTGCTGTTTAATAATTTTTTGACTATTTTTTTAAATGAAATTAGGTTTTTTTCTTCACGATTTTTGGCTGGTATTAAATTGTACAGTTTTGGTACTACACTACCCATTGTTCTGTCACCATAGTAGTTTTTTTGTCGTGGTACCATCAGCTGCTGTGCCGATACTTGTCGGGTCATGATCTGGTGGTTTATTTTGGATTTGAAATTGCAATCGAGGAAGTGATCTGTCATTATCTTATATTGACACTGTTTGTTAATTGGCAAAACGTTAACAAAATCAAATAATATTTTATTGTTGTCTTTTGCCTCATTCTTTATTTTTACAGGTACGATAATTTTTAAAATTTGTACCTGTAAGCTCAAGACTCTATCCGTATAAGATTTAAAACTTAATCCCCATATTCTTAATCCATATTGAATAATTGGGTCAACTAGCCCCAAGTAAACTAGTCTCAGCACTGGGTATGGTATGTATGGTTTTAAATGGTACATGTTAAGTAAGCAAACTCTTAGCTTATTGCAAACTGTTTTTATCTGTTCTTCCCAATTAAATTAAAAGGTTATTAAATTTCTTAGCTGTAATAAACTAACTTAGTAAAGCATAAATAGATAATAATGATACCTCTAGAAATGTACAAGAAGTAAAATAAAAAAAATAAATGGTAATAGCTGTTTTG
This sequence comes from Micrasema longulum, assembly GCF_059751315.1. Lineage (NCBI taxonomy): Eukaryota > Metazoa > Arthropoda > Insecta > Trichoptera > Brachycentridae > Micrasema > Micrasema longulum. Next base: position 212,067 of record NW_028278451.1, read on the forward strand.
AACGCGATTATTTATTTAGATGCTTCGATCCCTTTTCGAATTCTGGGGAAAGGGTTATTGTCAAACTTCAATAAACTTTCTGCCAACTTTAACGTTCTCGTGCGTGGACATATTGAGGTCGTCGATACGTCTAAAAGCTGGACCGCTATCCTGAACACACCCGATAAATCGATAAGTTTTTCAAAAATATTTTAAAAGGATTGTTTACGGATATGCAAAAATAAGGAAATGTAACTAGTGGCAATTATCATCTGTCAACTCTCGTGCAGTGTGAAATACACATTTCTTTTCTTATTTGTTCTTATTTGTTCTTGTCATCCCACAAAATTAACGCCGAAACAACAATTTTTATTCAAACTCTGTTGTTTATAATAATATTTTTTACGCCTTTTGAAATGTTTGTCTGAGTCTTTAGTTTAGTTTTGTCTAGTAGTTTATTGTATAATTTCAGTCCCCGATTTATAAGTCACAATTGTCCTTGTCTCGTTTTGGAATGTTGTATGTGATATTGTTCTGATATTCTTGTATTACCATGTTTAATACATATTTTTTTAAATGTTAGTTCTTTGTTGGCCAACTATTTATTTATTTATGCTTTATTAAGTAAGTTCATAAATTCTTAAGAACTAATAAATAAAAAAAATAACATTATAATTTTTTTATAAAAAATTCTCAGTAACATGTTTTTTCAAATTAATTTGAGATATTTCGATTTTTTCTATCTCCTTCATTTCTTCGGGTAACTCATTGTACAGCTTCAATTCCCTGTACAGTGAGTTTTGAGATTCTGTTTTTTTCCTCATCTGTAATCTTTTCCTTTTTTTACCCCTTGTTTCATATGTATTAAATGTTATTATTGTTTTTATTTTATTGATCCCCATATTTTTTTTATGTATAAAAATTTGCTACATTATATTTAATTTGCTGCTTTTGTGCATTCTTTCTACATTAGAATAGATATTTCTTTTGAGTATAATCCTCATCGCCTTATTTCGAAGAATTAGCATATTTTATATTTCTCCTTCATTACATAAAAAAATAATGGAAAACACCAATTTATGTGTGGACATATGATTGTTTTATAGATAAGAACACTTCTCTTTGTATCTATTACATTTTGTAATCTTCACAATACTTTGAATTTTCATATAAATATACACATTTTCGTACTTAAATGTCGGTGTTACTTTATTGCGTCTCGATATGTACCGATGAAGATAGCGTTTTTAATCGCGGACTAGGTCGATAAAATTTATCGACTCTGTCCAGAGTCGCAGCTCGGATGTAGGGGCTTGGGGTGCGCGCGCATCCAGTTTTTTCGGTAATTTTTCACCGCAGGCGATATACAGAATGTAAAAGTGAGATAAATAATAAAAATTGGGCTCATTACCTCCAGCCCGGAGTGCGAGCTAATACACTCCGATCTTGCGAGGGAAGGGGTGATTTAGGGGAAAGGGAAAATGGGGGTGATTTTACCATATCAACTCGAGAAAATAAATCGACGTTAAACCTGTAACACCCCTTCGGAAAAACGGCTCTGGCTTATACAAACAGGAATTTTCCCGCAATCGGTACCTAAACGGCACGAGGTAAACGCCATTTTAATAAAATCAGAAAAATATAAATACCAACACCGTTTTCTCATCCGCATCTAGTTTTGATTTTTTTCTCTAACTTCTTGTAACTTTAATGCAAGTAGTTTTTATACAATAAATTTTATATTTAATGCTCTAACTTTGTGGTTATTCATTATAATATAATAAATAAAACAACTTTGTTTTTGACCACTAATTATTATTAGTTATTATTAAGTTATCATATTATTCGTTCATTTTATATTTGTGTTTTTACCACACTTCAATGCTTAAATTTTTGACGACAAAATACTTTTAATCCAAATTCGATCCCTTGAAGGGGAAGTTATCAATACTGACGCATATTACAACAGAGATGGAGAGCATTTTTGATAAAATAGTATATAAGTCTAGAAGCTTTGGAAATAGCTCTCTGTGTAATGAATCTCTGTTTTGATTTCATTGAAATTATTTTTATTTTTTTTTATTATTTTTTTTATTCTATCCAATATAAAATACAAATACATAGTTTACCAAAATGTTTAACAATAGGTACGGTACATTAAATATAATTTAATTTTTATTTATGGATGTAGTAGCCACTCCATTGGCCCACAGGCACGTTCCGGAGTGTCAGTGTATTATTTATTTTATACATAATTATACATACTTTCACATTAATTGTGTAAAAATTCAAAAGAAATAAATAAATAAAAAAAAATTAACCAAACCTACATCAATAAAACGAAAAAGGATTTTCAAGAAAAGTAAAAACTTTTTAGAAATACAATTCATTTGGTCGTTAAATACCACGGATTTATTAAATGATATTAAAGCCCGCCAATGTACATATACGTATGTAAAATTAAAATAAAAAAAGACAGGTCTGTAGTCCTCTAATTGTCAGGAGTTACACATTCCAGGAAGCTGAACATTATCACTTAGGAGATCGACATCTTTTCTATCAATGAATCTGTTCCTTTGGAGAGTATTATAACTCAATAATGTCGAACCAGTGCTTAAGGATTCCTGGTTTAATACGTTGTCCCAATATTACTACTTAAATATTTTGTTATTTGTACTGCTATTTTGGTCAAATAAATTAATTTGAATTCCCTTCATTATAAAATGTTCTACATCTCTGTTGTAACATGTTATTCTTAAAATGTATTAATTATTTTTATAGCGATATTTTTGTGAAAATCACCTAAATTTTATTTGTTAGCTTCTCAAAGGGTTGTCTCACTTTAAGGAAATACGTTGATTTCGAAGGCGATACAATTTTGCAATGAAGTTCATATGAGAAGTGTTCTGTATTAGTATCTAGAACTGTACATTACGTGCTTTTGATTTACCTAAATATATTATTTTATTTTTTATTTTATTTATATAGAATACAAACATGTGTACAGGTTAAATGTTTATATTTAGAGACTATTAAAAAATTATAAATAGTATGGCCTTCCATCCAATTACCCGCATTTCCTTCATTTTAATACAATAAAGTATGTAAAAAAAAATATGTGTTATTCATATAAATTGAAATGAAAGAAATAGGGACAAAATAAAGAGATAATGGGAAGGAAAAAGAAGGAAAGTGAAAGTAGTGGGGGATGATAAATGAAGGAAAGTAGGAGTGTAAAACTTAATTTGATTTGATGACGAGAAATAAAGAGCAAAATCAGACAAAACGTCAAAGATATTTCCATTTGAGGGTCATTTTCAACGAGTTGTAAATAACTCACAACTAGAAAATGGTAATAAAGTTGGGGTTGAGTGGATTTTAAACCTCCGACCTCTGATCCACGGGACCCGCGACCCGATTCAAAATATGTTTTATCGTATTTTTTGTTTTTCTTAAATTTCGGAGATCATCAAATTACAGGCTGTCAATTTTGTTTTGGCTGTCAGCTGTACGTAGGATAGGCGAAGATGCTGCCTTCGTGGGCTCATCTTTTATTCCCTTCATCCACTTATGGCACCTTCCCACTTCCGGCATCCCTTCCCCCCGTGTTTTTCCAGTGGCGGTTTGTACATAGTTTTTTTTTTATGTATTTAAAAAAAATCGTAAACGATAGGGAATCAGGCGAGTCCACCTACCATGGTCCTAGGTGTATCTAAAATATTAGTAAATATATTATGTAAATATAAGACGAGTGATATTTAAATCAATGTTATATCTCGTCAAAAAATTGTAACCAAAATTTTTGACATTTACCATCGCGCTTGCATCACATACACGCACGATTATTCTGGCTTTTGACATATCCATCTTCAAGTTTAGTGTTTGTTGAATTTGGTCATTCCATGTGTTCCTGATTTTCTGCATCCATCAACATACGCATTGGTACTTCGCTCCTCGTAACGAGCTTAAGTCCTGGGTCAAGAAGCAAAGCAAAATGCTTTGGCAAAAAGTATCTGGTCAGCACCATGGGAAGGAACTGATAAAAGGGTACTTGCTTAGGATTGCTTTCGACCTAATAAAGCTCAGCCGAAATCAAGCTATGTTTAATATTGCTCTTGAAAAATCCATAAGAGATGCAGGAGTAGAAACAACAGGAACTATTTTATAAAGACCAGCCAGATATTAGCCTATGCAGATGACCTAGACTTAATCTCCAGAACTACCCCGGGATTAAAATATGATTTCTTAAAGCTAGAGATGGCTGCAAGTGACATGGGTCTTAAAAAACATACACCTAAGACTAAATATATGTATGTTAGCAAAAAAGTTACAAATAAACTATGCACAGCAGGCAATTGAAGTTGGGTTACACCACCTAGACAATGCAACTTCTTTCAATAGTTAGGCACTGAAATGACTAATGAAATTATTGTACCGAGATTAGAGCACGGCTATCGGCAGCAAAAATATGTTATTATGACACGTTAAAACATCCTGGATCCAAATTGCTCTGTAGAAAAACTAAGACCATTATTTACAAAACTCTCCTCAGACCGGTCATTGCATATGGTGCCGAGTGCTGGGTTATGATCAAAAGAGATGAAAACATGGTACTAGTATTTTAAAGAAAAATATTAAGGAAGATATTTGGTGCTGCCAATCAAAACGGAGTGTGGAGGAGACGGTTTAATCATGAATTAGAGGCACTGTATGGCGAACCCAACATTGCACAATCGCTTTAAATAAGAAGATTATAATGGTCGAGCCGTGTGCCCAAAATGAATGATAATCGTACCCTCAAAAAATTCTTTTGCACCATTTCGGAAGGTAGACGAAGCAGAGGCGGACTAAAATATAGATAGCTGGATAATGTGGAGAGTGACATTAGACATTGAAACTGGAGAAGAGCGGTAGGGTGCAGGGAGGAATGGAAAAAAATAATCCCCGTGTGACGTCTCAAGTTCTCTTCTACTTCTTCTCGGTTAGTTCTGCCGATTGGTCCGTTGACATTTAGTAAACTTAAAATCTTCCACGACCTTCCTATCATCCGTTGATCCATATGAACCAATAACCATACGTCGTTCGATGTAGTTCATTTTTATTTAAACATTAAAAAAAAAAAAAACGTAAATTTTCGAGAAGCTTTACCGTATAATTAAATACTCTAATTTTTACCGCGTATAAGAAATTTAAAAATTAAATTCCGTATGCCTGAAATTCCTCACTATATTACTATTACGCATTGATGAATAAATGCTTCGTTTTTTTTAAATTTAATTCTTGAACCGTGTTATTTCGAGACTGTGTAAAACGAGGGTCCAGTGTATATTAAATCAAACTGAATTCATGCTCTGGGTCTAGCTCTGAAAATTTTCTCTATTATCATAATAATTCAAAAATTGAGCTTATGGCACTAGGCCCTTGTGATAATTTCTTGCAGAACAGCCCCTGCCCCAATCCTCAGCTCTCCCTCGTCACGTCCCGTCACTGGCCGTCTATGAAATTGATTTGGACAAGGCACAAAGCGACCACCTCTCTCCCCACTTAACCCTCGAATGGAAAACGTCGGTCCAAGTAGACGGGTTTCATTATTGACAGCGAGTCATTGAAGAAAACTGCGCCTACCTCAGAAAAGGCGCGGCGTTCTCCCAGGTATCTGAATCAACAGTATCAATTCTGAGTATATCCAAATTTTTGTAGACACACACTGATTCTCATCGTCACCAAACCCCTGTCCGCACTCGGTAGAGCATAAGGTACTGCGTAAGTACACAAAATGCTGCGAATATCGAGCATCTGTTACACGAAGGTTAGGTGATCAGCCCTACGCTTCAGATTCGCCGGTCCAGGAACTTGAAATATCACACCTTCTTCATAAACAAATAAACTAACCATCACGCCGTTTCCCCGTAAGGGTAGGCAGAGAGGATAGAATGCCATATCACTCTATCTTTGCATACAGATCTCGCTTCTTCTACATTCATACATCTTCTCGTGCACGCACGCCGATTATTCCTACTCTTGACATGTCCACCCTCAAGTAATTGATGGACTTGATCGTGTCATTTCTTTCTCGATCTTCCTCGTTTTCTGCATCCATCGACATTCGCATCGTAGATCCTTTTAGCCGTTCTTTCGCTGTCCGTTCGCTCTACATGTCCAAACCAACGCAGCATCCCTTTCTTGATTCTTTCGATAATACATGTCTCAGCCTTAAACAGTTAACGGATCTCGACATTTGTGCAACTATCATACATCGTTTTACCACACATTCGCCTGAAGAATCGCATTTCGACAGCATTTAACCTAATTTCATCATGATGATTTAATAATGTAATAACTTATATTTCCATATAAGTTATTAATTTTAAAAATACTTGGTACACTTCCACTTATTTATTTTGACCAATTAGCGCTTTCACCCTCTAATGGGCATCTTCAGACTGGTGAATTTTATACAGTGTACGTTATCTTAAGTAATGTACCTACACTTAAGATAATATTTAGTTTTATATAAATTACCCTTACACTGTATAATATTCACCAGTCTGAAGATGCCCATTAGAGGGTGAAAGCGCTAATTGGTCAAAATAAATAAGTGGAAGTGTACCAAGTAAGAAAGTGGTTTAATTTACTATTAAGCGTGTCGTCCAGATGTTTAAAAAAAAATTTTTTTTTTTTTTTTCTTATTGTTTTTACTTTCCATATTGATGTATCCCAGCTCAACACAGGGCTCTTGGTCTCATAGAGTTAGGGATACGTTATTTTTTTAGTAATATACATTTTTATGAATAGATAAATAAAAAAATATTTTCAAGGAAAGCTACCACGTTTCTTTTTCGTTTTAGTATACCGGCTACTTTTTTAAATATTCGGTATTCGGCTAAAATCACTATTCGTAGCATTTCTAGTTTTAAGGGTTACTTCTTCAGTTGTAATTTTTATTCAATGAACTGGAAAAACACTGATACAAAATTGAATCTCGATCCATCTCGATTCGTCCATTCACAATTTCCTGCTAATAAATTACGATTAGGCGTAATAAGGTTGTTTTTTTTCCAGTACTTTACGTGGTCTCCGTCTATTTTTAGCGTGATCCTTTTTTACGACGCTCCCTCATTGCTTCCGCCGTGGATGTAAATTTTCTCCTACCTGCGATGCTCTCGTGACGAGGAAATCGAATGAAAAACGGTTTGAAAAGCGGATATCGACTCGGAGAATTGCGCCAGTGGGATATTAACTTATATTTTATAGGATATAAATATTTTATGATGAGCTAACTCGACCAATTTTGGTATTTTCAATTTTAAAATATATTCAACGCGTTTTTTGATTGGCACCAAAGAAAATATTTTGCATAATTGATTGTTATGAGACCGTGAATTCTGTCGAAACGCTTGCAAAAATGGCTTCCTTATCGTCTTGGTGAGGAAAAGAACTAACCCACAAAATCACAGTTCAAAAAATAAATAAAATATTTTCGTCTTTATGATTAATATTTTATATATTTTATAAACATAAACGGCAAATCTGCCTTTTACAGACTTAAATAATATTAAAAAATAAATTATATAAAAAATAAATAAAAATATTAACATATTTGGCTTAATATTTTTTTTTTTTTTTTTAAAACATGAATTTCCTTATACCCAAGATTTATAAAAAAAAATAAACCAAAAATTATACAAGATTTATATTTAAAAAATTAACCTAAAAATTATACAGCATATTCAGTAGAAAGTTTAAATAATAAAACATTCTACAGTAAAACAACAAGAAAATCATAAGTACTGTTCACACAGCTAGGCAAAGTGAACAAAAAACTGTATATATATATATATATATATATATATATATATTATGAAATGCATGAATAAATAAATATAATTACCATTCACCATCTTTGAAAAAGTTCAAAAGGTTTGTTCTATAGGAACAATACCCTGCACTAAATATATCAGATACGTGGGAATAACTATTGCCGAGTTCATGAAGTCTACCAAAATAGTCATTTACCCAAATATTTCATTTTTAGGACCATTTTCAGCGAGTTGTAAATAACTCACTATTATAAAATGGGAATCAAGTTGGGTTCGAGTGGGATTCGAACCACGGACCTTAGATCCGTGAGTCCGAGACACTTTTGAAAAAGATACATTAAAAAGGCTTTATTATTCAACATTTTCAATGATTCGGCTCTCGGAATTTCATTAGCAACACACAATTTGAGGCACGCCCGATTTTTCAACTTTTTATCCATTGTAAAAATCGCCACACGGCAATTTTTCGACTCACTCAAACAGACGCTGACAGAATACTGAACATCCGATCGCCGTCAAACTTTAACAGATTGTCAAAAACAAAAAGTACCGATTGGTACAGCGCGGGCATTTCAAATTGGAAATTACCGTAAATTTTTTATCATAAGGTATTTTTTTTCCAAGTGTCGGAACTTAAGAATATTCCGTCTATAGCTTGTGGTAACACGGTGTCACATCACCGCGCGAAAGGAATTGTTTACCGCAGTCTTTTAAGAGCTAAAGAGCTGAAATCCACTCAACCTTATTGAAACATTGCTTTATAGTAGTCCAGAAAATCCGCGTACGCCTATCAAACTGAATCCGACTAAACTACTCATAAATTAGTAGTTTTACTTTTTGGTCATTAGGTACTCTGTAGACGTCGCTTAGTACGCAACTGCCGATTTAAATTCAGTTATTTATTTATTTTGTTCATTAACGCCCAAAAGGCATTTACAAAAAATAAAAATGAAATACATGCTAACATACTAAATGATAAACACAGAATATATAGAAAAAATATGTGAAATTAGTTTAAAAGGATATAATAAAAAGTTTTACAAAGTAAAAAAAAAAAAAACAATAATAACAAAGATATGCAAGAAAAAACACTAAGCATATAAACAAAAAATGCAAAGATATAAGCTTATGAAATAAATTCTGTAAAGTTATGCCGTTTTGTGTCGTTTTTAAGTGTCAAAATACTGCTGAGATTAAAAGGGAATACGGTAGTATCACATTTCATGTAAGAAGCGAATTTACAAATAATATATATTAAGAATTCGATTAATTTACCACCTATCAGATTGTTGAATAAAATAAGATGGACATTTTTTTAGTATTGCCAGGGTAGTCGATTTTTTTACCCGGCATTCTATTATCGGGTTGTGGTCCCGCGGCTAGTGTCTCGGACTCACGGACCAAAGGTACGTGGTTCGAATCCCACCCTACCCCAACTTGATTCCATTTTCTAACAGTTAGTTATTTACAACTCGTTGAAAATGGCCCTCAAAATTAAATATTTGGATAAATCATAAGAACGCAAATATTTCTTTTTCCTAAAACAATAAGTAAATAAATAAATAAAATAAACCTAAATATGATATTAAACGGTATGCTGTTATTAATAAAAAAAAATTGAATTGAAACCTCGCTATGAGCATTCGGGGCATCTATAAAGTATTTAGTTTTATTCCGAGTGCCCCCGACATGCGACGGCGCCGACACGAAGTGCTCCGAGTAACTTAATACCGCATTTGATTTTATCGTCGTCCTAACAAAAGTGTACAAATTAAATACCGATCGGATTAATATTGTCGTGCCATGCACGTGTTAACACGAGGTCGGTACAAGCCGGCGCGGTTCATTCACCGCCGTCGACGGCCGGCCGCGGCCGTGAGCAGAGTATCATTCATCACCCATGCATCGGAATTAATGCACAATACCTCTTGTGTGCGAGGCGCTGACTCATTATTATCATTACGGGTAACTTATATAGTGACATTTTTGCGATACAATACCCCAAGGGCGCGTTGCGAAGTCATTATATCGATAGCTCAGTTCCATGCAGAGATAGCTAGAAATGACTGGTTTTGAGTAATGGCTGACCCATAGAATTAAGAATAGTCCATAAACCGCATACGCGCGTCAAACACAAGGCGAGTAGTTTTACGTCTTGACCCATTTGTTTCTTTTTTTAATTTTATATATATTTGGACCCCTGTATTTACTAGGCTTTACTAGACTCGGTACAAATCGTGCACTGAAATCTACTTTGGCAAACAAATGTTTATCGCAGAAGGCTAAACTAGAAGTTCACAATGGAGTTCCAGTGCCAACTCCAATGTATGGGAGCGAAGTATGAAATTGAAAAAATGATGATGAAAGTAGGTTAAATGCTGTCGAAATGCGATTCTTTGTTTAAGGCTGAGACATGCATTATCGACAGAATCAAGAAAGGGGTGCTGCGTTGGTTTGGACATGTGGAGCGAACGGACAGCGGAAGAACGGCTTAAAGGATCTACGATGCGAATGTTGATGGATGCAGAAAACGAGAAAGATCGAGAAAGAAATGACGCGATCAAGTCCATCAATTACTTGAAGATGGACATGTCAGAAGTCGGAATAATCGGCGCGCGTGCATGAGAAGATGTATGAATGTAGAAGAAGCGAGATCTGTATGCAAATATAGAGTGATGTGGCGTTCTATCCTCTCTGCCTACCCTTACGGGGAAACGGCGTGATGGTTTGTTTTTGGAAATGCTATGTTCGATCACTGATGTTGGTTTAATGTATGGATAATTTATATAGCGCCATTTTTGTGAAAATCACCTCAAGGGCGCTGATTATTCAAGGTTTAAGGCTCAAGGTTTATTACCTTTATGACTCCATGTTACAAATTAGATTATGGCGTTGAAAACTGGGCACTGAAATTACAGATGTTCGATACTAACTAACTAACCATCACGCCATTTCCCCAGAGGGGTAGGCAGAGAGGATAGAACGCCACACCACTCTGTCCTGGCACACTTCCTTTGCTTCCTTCACATTCATACATCTTCTCATGCACGCACGTCGATTATTCCGACTTTTCACATGACCACTTTCAAGAATTTGTTGTACTTGATCATGCCATGTCTTTCTCGGCCTTCCTCGACTTCTACAACCAGACACATTCGCATCATAAATCTTTTTAGCCGTTCTTTCATCATTCATTCGCTCCACATGACCGAACCATCGCAAAAGACCTTTCTTAATTTTGTCGATAATGCTTAACTCAGCCTTGCATTCTGCTCTAATTTCGACATTAGGGCACCTATCATACATTGTTTTTCCGCACATTCGCCTGAGGGATCACATTTCAACAGCATTCAGTCTACTTTCGTCCCTTTTTTTCCAACTCCATGCTTCGCTTCCATACATTAGGGTTGGTACCAGAACTCCATTATGAACTGCTAATTTAGCCTCTTGCGATAGACACTTATTTGCTACGACAGACTTTAAGGCACCGTTAACTCTGTTACCGGCACTAACCCTCCTTTCAATATCCTCGTCCATATTTCCATCTCTAGTAAACATACTACCCAGATATACAAATTCTTCGACCTGTTTCAAACTATCTCCATTTACTACAATCTTACATTCAGTCATAGTTACATTTCTTTCAAAGACCATGACGTTCGACTTTTGCACATTCATTAGCAAATCACTCTCCTTGCACACTTCGTAAACCTTTGTAACCAAGGATTGCAGTTCCTCTTCGCTGTCAGCTAGGAGGACTGCGTCATCGGCGGTTCGATACTCCGTGAAGAAATATCATTGCATGGGCAACAGTCATCGGTCCTTAATTTAAATCTATACAGGTACAGGTAGTGCACATACATACGCAATACGCATGCACATTTATAAAAAGTACCCAATATACATATTTTAGTACAAAAAACCAAAAAGTAACTTATTTTGCTAGCAATTTAGCTTAAGTAATCAAGTACATCTCTTTCCATGACATTTTTGCATATTTTTCAAAGGTGTGATTGGTTAATCTTTTCATGTCTCTGACACTATTAGTAAATTAACAAACACTAAATTAAAAAACACTATTAGTAAAATCTGGTCTCCTTATTATTCTAGGCAGCAATATTGTATTGAAAAGGTCCAAAATAAGTTTTTACGATTTTTACATTTTAAATTAAGTGTTGGTATTGAATTTTTAAATTATGATTTGTTACTGTTTATTTTGAAATTATTAAGACTAAGTGACAGGAGAGTTATAACTGATTTATTAAATTTATATAAAATAATCCATTCCATGTTTGACACCCCTGCACTTTTATCACTAATTAGTTTTAATGTACCAAAAAGGATAACTCGGCAAACCTACCAATTCTATGGCAACAATACTTCGACATCATATGGTAAAAATGCAGTCATCAATAGACTTCACTCTCTAGGCAATAAGTACCAGGACATTGGTGACTCATTTCACATGAAATTTATTATATATAGAACGGCTCTTCTTCTTTATTTTATTGGTAATAGTTCTAGGTAACTATTTGTTACTTTTGTTAAAAATTTGTTTTAAACTTCTTTATTTGTGTTTTTTTTTTTTTTTTCGTTTCTTTTCTTAATTAATTTATAAGTAAAAAATATTTCTCTTTATCATTTTTTTTTCATCATTATATATTTTTATACATAAACATATACTATTTACCTAAATATTAGTTTTCAATAATAATACAAATATATATATATATTTTAATGTTATTCAAAATTGTCTTCTTAGTTATTTTTTTAACTGGTTCAAAGTATTTCTAATACCAAATTATCTTTTTTTATCGATAATTCTATAACTGGTAATATTTTATTCTTTTATATAATTTATATTTCTTAGACTTTCTAAATTAATAATATTGTTTTAACTGCTCTGTATTACTTATAATTATGCTTACATGTATGTATATTTAATTGTATTTGTAACTAATATGTAAAAGGCACTAAGTGCCGTTTATTTCAATAAAAAATATATAAAAAAATACATTGTAGATCAGTGTTTCCCAGCCTTCTTTATGCCATGCACCTTCTTAGTCTTTTCTAAAGTCAGATGCCCCACCGGGATCTACACGATCACCACGATCTTTTAATAAAACAGCAGGTAAATTTTTAAATCATCTTGTAATTTGTTTGTAAACATATGAACCCCTAATGAAATTAAATAAAACCTAAACTGAAATCATTACAAAACACAAATTAAAAATGTAATTAAGTTGAATAAAATAAATACGTGTATGGTGCCCTTTATAGACACGGCTTTTGCGTATTGACATACCTGTAACAATGTACTATTCAAATATCACAATACAATGAGGAACTTAAGCCCTGCGGGAAATTAGATATTATCGACAAAATTAAGAAAGGTCTTTTGCGATGGTTTGGTCATGTGGAGCGAATGAATGATGAAAGAACGGCTAAAAAGATTTATGATGCGAATGTGTCTGGTTGTAGAAGTCGAGGAAGGCCGAGAAAGACATGGCATGATCAAGTACAACAAATTCTTGAAAGTGGTCTTGTGAAAAGTCGGAATAATCGACGTGCGTGCGTGAGAAGATGTATGAATGTGAAGGAAGCAAAGGAAGTGTGCCAGGACAGAGTGGTGTGGCGTTCTATCCTCTCTGCCTACCCCTCTGGGGAAATGGCGTGATGGTTAGTTAGTTAGTTAGTTAGGGAAATTAGATACAAAAAATGTTTTCTTGCGCGCGGTAAAAATTAGAGCATTGAATAGTACCGTAAAATTTCTTTAAAATGTACGAAAAAAATACTAATAAATATTTAAATAAAAACGCACTACTTTGAATGACGTCACTGGTTCATTTGAACCATACAATGATATGAGAGCATTGAAGGATATCCGGTTTTGTCACCGTAAACGAACCAATCGGAAGAACTGTTATAGAACAACCTCTGACGTCACACGCGGAGTTATTTTACAAATACAAAACTTTAAAAAAATATAGCGCTGATAATACGACATATAAAAATATAAAAAATAAAAATTTGGCTTAGTTAATTATTCTATTAACAAATAAAAAAAATTAAAAAAAGACACTGAACTTCCTCATTAAACAGCTTAGGCCCGGTACCAATGCAGCATCTACAAATACATCCTGCACAGTTTCTGTGCTTTTAGATAATTATTGAAATTGTAACGGGTTTCATTCTATTTTAAGTAGAGTTTGGCGTTTATTTCAATTTTGTACATCTTAGGCAATTTTTTGTATGACCGATGAGTATTCCCCTTTATATGTGGAATGCCGACGTGTCTCATCTCTGAAGAGTGGTGACCCACCTCTGAGGCGTTATGCCCCACCGGTGGGGCGTACGCCCCCCCGTGGCAAACACTGTTGTAGAGTCTGGGAGCGAAGATGAGAGTAAGTCTCTGTCCTAGTCTAGTTTTACATGGGGATACTTTGATATTAAGGTTAAGCCTCTGACTGTTTCGATTTTGATTAGTTATAAACAAGTTTTTTCGCTTGTACTTAATCAGTATAGATTATAATGTATTTTCCTCTCCTCGAATTTCGTTTCTAAATACGGATATCAGTTCTCCATTTTATGTATGGACAAAGCTTTATTATCGTATTCTGCTCATCGCTTTATTTGAACAGCAAGAAAATCATCGCGGTCAGCGCCTTGGTATTCAAGTTGCATTTTTTACACCAAACGTTTTGTATCCACACGATTGGCGCCCAACGTGTTGCTGATAAAATCGCAGTATCCTTTACAATTCTTTACAACGTCGATCGAAAGTTGTTTTATGTAATATTTAAATTTAAAAAATCCACTTTTTATTTATGTACCCAACCCTTTAAGACCGTATGCATGTTCAAACGAACACTAATTTTTGCGATTCTATTTTTCCCGCAATAAATCAAATAATACTGTCGGGTTTTAGTTTTCCATTTGCTGGTAATATTCTCTATGGCGTCATTGGAACAATACGCATTATCCCACGGAAACTGCACATACGTGCATCTACCATCTTCCAGGAATCAGCGAGCAGCCTGTTAGCCACATGTGCGGAAGTAACTACCGATTATCTACAAAAGCTACTATTTTGATATATTTATTTATTATTTATTTTATTAGTATACTTACACATTTTTACAAATTAAAAAAAAAAACCACTTCTTATATTTTTACTAAAACTAAAATCCCACCAAGCCACTTTCTGTAGCTTGTTGGTGAAGATTATATTTATACTAACTTAATAATATTATTTTCATTTATAAAAACAATGAATAACAGATAAAAATTAACAGCCGGAAAGATCAGAATAAACATTATGTTGTAACTGTGCTTTATTTATTTAGTTTTTTATTGTTTGCTTTTTACCATAAAAAATTCAAATTAAATTTATTGATATAATTTTAAATTGCCGAATTTCACGTTTCAATGCACTTAGTAGCTGCTAGACAATTTGTAGTCAAACTTCAATATGGACCCATATCTCTTCACACTTCCCATCTTTATAAAAACAAAATTACTAAAAGACGTATTAGCTCCATATGTTTCAATATAATATTTAGTTAACACTGTTAAAATAAAATTCGATAGATGTTATTAGTTAATTATACCTTCATAAAGAAGCTTTTGTAGCTTTGAAACCGGTCGGTAAAAAATAAGTATGTGGTTAAAAACAAAGTTATTTTATATTCATTTTATTATAATGAATTTCCACAAAGTTAGTGCTTCAAATATTTTTTTTTTGTTATCGATATTGATAATCAACTACTACAACAAACCATCACGCTGTTTCCTCGTAAGGGCAGGCAGAGAGGATAGTACGCCATATCGCTTTATCTTTGCATACAGATCTCGTTTTTTTACATTCATACATTTTCTCATGCACCCGCGCCGATTAATTCGACTTTTGACATGTCCATCTTCAAGTTCTTATAATAATAATAATTTGCTGATTTATATTGCGCCATTTTTGTGAAAAATCACCTCAAGGGCGCTTTACAATTGTATACTTAAACTTACCTTCTAACTAAGGCAAACTGACATATTATATTTTCTGATTTAAAATTTAGGGTAGCGTAAACTAAAGAAGTGAGGTTTTAGTTGGGATCTGAACTGACTGGGACTGTCGATGATTCGTATGATCGAAGGCAATCAGTTCCAGGCAGAGGGGCCGGCAACGGCAAAAGCACGATCTTTAAATGTAATGTTTGGAGAGCGTCGGATTTCGACAAGTCTTCCTCTGCCTGAATCAAATAATGCTGACCTAAGAGTAGATTGTCTTTGACATGTATTTTCCCTAATACAAAGGTCCGATAGGTATCTCGGAGCCATTTCATGAAGGGATTTGAAAACTGTCCAGCGAAGCTTGTATTTTATTCTCTCTGGGCTTTTTAACCAGTGCAAATCTCGAAGATGTTGTGAGATGTGAGACTATTTTTTAACTCCCGTCATAAGCCTTGCTGCTGCATTGAAAACAGATTGAAGTTTATCAATTTGGATTTGATCATGCCATGTCTTTCTCGGTCTTCCTCTATTTCTGCATCCATCAACATCCGAATTTTAAATGTTTTTAGCCGTTCTTTCACTGTTCATTCGCTTTACATATCCTTACCAATGCAGAGCTCCTTTCCTAATTGGTCGATAATGCTTATTTATTTATTTGGTTTACTAACAATGAAAAAACAATAAATAATACACATAAATATTGGAACAATAAAAAAACAGACACTATTTATTTTTTATCAATTGCATGTTAACACTAACTAAATACATATTTATATAAAATGAGCATAATAAATGATTAAATTGAATCAAATTATTGTAAAAATTATACGAATCAATAATAAAATAAACATGAATAAAATACGTATTTAAATAAAATTAACAATAAAAATTATCAAAATTAAATTATTCAAAAAAAATAATTAATTAATATAAAACTAATAAAAACAATTCATAAAATACTAATAAAAACAACAAACAAAATATGCATCGAACCAAAACCAGCAATGTAATCCATCAAAATTAAATGTACAAAATTAATATATCAACCTAAAAACGCATTTTGTATACACTTCTCAAACCTAAACAATCCAGCGTCAAAAATGTCGATCTCTACGTTTTCAATGGTGTATAATCTGCACATTCTAGACACTGGATTGAAGAAGGACACATGAATCTTAAATGATTCTATATGGAATGCTTTTGGGTTCCTCAAGGTATGACCATTAGGAACACACATTTTTATCGTACTTAAACAGCTTGAACTTTCCAATCTACCATTTACAATCTTATATAACAATAACAAGTCATTTACCTTTCTTCTAGTTTCTGAAGTTTTGAAGTTAAAGTGTTGTAGTCTCTTTTCATAACTATTTAGTGTGGTAAGTATTTCATAACTTATATACACAATGTCTTACATAATGTACGGATCTCAACATACTGATTATAAATATTTATTTATTTAATTTTACAATACGCCCAAGGGGCATTTACAAAAAATATACAGGTAAGTACAAACATAGTAAGTAATAATTTAAAAGATAAACAACGCTTTTTTGTATACATGTAGAAACAATAAAAACCATATTGCCATGCAAAATAAAAAGTGAAACTTTACTTAGTAAAAAAGAAAATATGGATATAAATATAAGAAAAGTAATTGAATTAAAAAGCAAATCGTACATAACTTGTAAAGAATTTAAACAAAAAAATATATTCATTTACATATACTTATACGTATAAAAAAATGGTATTAACAAATTATTGTTAAAAACAAATAGTAAAAATTAGTTTACAGTAAGTATATAAGATAATAACATTATATCTGGTACACAAAAATATTTGATTCATTAATTTCAGAAAAAGATAACAATAAATAATAATGCACATCAAAAACGGAGAAAAAATTGAAAAAAGTTTTATTACGACATTAATTATTAGTTTTAAACAGTGCATTTAAGAACGTTGTAAAATGGATAATTGTCGATAATATAATGATTATTTAAAATAAAATATAGCCTAACATGACCTAACCTCAATTTATCTGTCAAATGAAATATTTGTATAAATGTAATTAAAATATTCGAGTGATAATTTTTTTGTACATATTTGATCTTTGAAAAGTGTATCTTAGATAATTCATAGTCTTTCCATACTGGATTTCTATTTTTAAGTAATTGCCACTCTAACTGAATTTACTTTCTTGAAAATTTTCTCGAGTGAACATAATTTGATTAAAAAATGTCTGCATTTGCCAAATATTTGATCTCAAAATAATGTGTCCACTCTTCACTCCCTGTCGTTCTCCGCTATCTTTGCCAACTTTTGCTCCTCATTATTTTACATGACCTGTTTTTCAATATTCTATTCATGTATTATTCATTTTATTGATACGTTTTACATTCAAGATGGAGAACATTTTAGAAAAGGAAATTTTCAAATCTAGGCATTTATTTTTTTATATTTTTACTAGTGTAATTTCCCGAAACCAACACAGTCATATTAATAAACAATACATACAAAATAACATAAAATAACAAGACCAAATACGGGTTTCACATAGAAACAAAAATATAAAAAAAAAACAAAACGTACAGTTCGCTAAGATTGACAGGAAGTGGGATGGGAAAACAGGGAAGGAAGAGAAAAAGGAAGAAGAAAGAGTAAGTAAACATAAAACAATGCAAAAATAAATAAAAATTAATATCAATATCAATTGTACAATTTTTGTTACAAGATTGTATTGTAGGATGGGGTGGTGCATGTGCCAATATATTAAACCCACTTAAAAAGTACAAAGATTAATTATTAAAGTAATTTTTAAAAAAACCCTCAAAACCGGCATTGAAATCGAAAGTCTATGTTTTTTATTTAAGGTTCATACAGTAGACACTCTTTACAAAATAAATTCCACCATACAAATTTATAAAGAAGAAAAAATAAGAAAATTTGAGATAAATAAGTCACTCAGATACCAAAATAATATTAAAATTCCTAAATTTCATATAAGTCATGGTTAAAATAGCTTTGTCTTCAAAGGTGTAAAAAATTATAAAAATCTCCCCAATGAACTAAAAAGTATTAAAAATAATATATCTTACAAATTATTTACCATGCCCGATGTTTGTTTTTAATTCAATGATATAATTTTAAGTTGCTAGAATTACACTCGTCTATGCGCATTGTAGCTGCAAGACGATTAGTAATCTTGCTTCAATATGTAAATGTTATTTTTTTCCAATTCAATCAACCATAATACACTTAAATTTTGCCTGGGGTCTAGAATTTCAACAGTCCATGCGCTCAGTAGCTTCAAAACTTGTTAAAATCTAACTCCTATTTTTAGAAGAGTGAAAAAAAAAAGTATAATTTGTTTTAATGTCATTCAAACACTTAACTCTATTGTCAAATCAAAACATAATGTAAATGGTGGCTAGATAACTTACCGACCGTGCGCTCTGTAGCTGCAATACGTGCTAGGATCTTTATTTATTGTGCAGCGTCTTTGAGGTGATTTTCACAAAAATCGCGCTGTATGAATTATCCCGCTATAAAAATAATAACTTACTAGAGTGACGCCCTGTAGGGAACTAACGCCGTGGATTCCCAGTGTTCCTTTTTATACATTTTGAGTGGCGTTTCCGCGACTGACCCCGCAAGGTACCCGGCCGCTCGGCCAATGAGGTGCGAGGAATCGATAAAGACGTGCCGGCGTTACCCGCTTGCTGGCTCGCAACCGAGCCGGCGGAGCAACAAACACGGCGACTTATTTTATTTTGGAATGCATTTGTGCGGTAATGCACTTCACTGAACATCGCGCGAGATAGTTATCGCGCTGTGTTGATGGTGTTCTCGACCGTGTGTGATTAAATGATGTCAACCATTGGTTTTATTTTCTCTTTTTTGCCATTTTATTCTCGCGTTTCGCTGGCATCTACCGGTAAACGACTATCAACTCCTGTTGGCTTTATTATACGTGTAAATGGCGATCAATTTACATGTATGCGTATCTACAGGTGTGTATATTTTACTGTATGCAATCATTGACCCTTTTTTCAATATAAATTTTCAGCGTGATCCAAAAAATACACTGAATTTGTTTATATTTAAAAAAATAAAATATTTATGCCTCAATATGAACCTTTTCGAGCTTTACATACCTTCACCATCACAGTCTAGTTAAAGATATATTCTTTCGGGCGATTACGAAGATACACTACCGACTCCCCACTTTAAAGTTTCTGGTAGTTACATCGATATGAAACAAGGGGAAGCGTACATCGCAGTACACGTATCTACGCACTAAAGTGACATAGCTTCAGTATAACGTCATAGTTGAAGATAAAATTCTCCATGCAAGAGTCTCTATTTACAATAGGGGATTTCAAGTAAACTATTCAAATGTTGGCGCATAAAAACATATTTTAGACATTGCTGGCAATAGATTTCTCGTAGCTTCAAAAGTTCAGCTTCCTGAAATAATTGGTTGGAGCGAAAAGTTGAATTTTTGTGAAGTATAATTTGAATAATTAAAATAAAAAATTAAAATTTAGCTTCATTAAAATGACAGCTGCCAAACTAATGTCAATAGTGATGGAAAATTAATAAACACTGATCATGTACCGATCAAAGAGATTTTATCACTTTTTTCATGCAAACATGAAACTTTGTTTCCGAAAATTGATATAAAAACGCAAAAACAAGCCTATTATAGCGTGTTTAAGACAATTATTTACCAAAAAATAAGACATTTATACTTTTTTCATGAATAATATCAAATGAATTATTTTTTAATTCGATCAGTTTACATTGATCAATTTGTCCTATCTCTAACGTTTTTTGCAAAATGATGTAACCTTGGAAGAACGTCGTTAATAATTAAGTTTATTTGATTTTTTTTTACTAAAGTCGATTTTATATATTTATGTTGATTTATGTATCAAGCATTGTATAAAAAAAATTAACATGCCCAGATACGAATGATTTTTCGTGTGTCAATATAAATAACTTATTAGACGTTACTACAAAGTTACGTTGTCACTTTTGCTGACAAATGTCATTCTAATCATGCTATATTTTAAGGACTATAGTTTTTGAACGGTTTTTAAAAGGCTTAATATGTAATATGTATGCTTATTTTATTTGTAGTAATATTTAATAATATGCATGCTTCCACTTTTTTGTGGTATCCTCACTCAACACAAGGATCTCCGCCTCATAGAGTTAGTGATACGCTATTTTTTTTTTTTGTAATATGTATCTTTATATGATCAAATAATAAATAAATAATCATATCAAATATTATTGAACGGTAATTGTAATGTTCGCTGTTACCCGGGAGGAACTGTCGTAAATTAATAGATTGGTGTATATTTTTTTCAAAATCACGTAACTTCAAATATATATACGTCCAATGTTCTGCCGGTCCAAAAACTTCGTCCGACCTAAAATGATACTCATGACCAAATCCAATCGATTGCTCTCATAAAATAATTTGCGTAAAATTTCAAGTGGCAAGTAGATTCATAAATTCTCCCCTCTGCCGAATTACCCCTCAAGCGCCACGCACACATAGGCGCTCCCACCCCTGCGGCTTCCACACACTCGTTCACAATATGTAGGGGAAGGGAGGACAAAGTGGAATGAGAGGGCAAAACGGAATATACTTTTGCACATCACCACGAGAGCGCTGCCCTGACGGACGCTCTGGATGTAGTAACCTTTCTTGCATTACCTTTCTTGCATTCTTCAATCTGGCTGGGACAAGTGACCACGTTACACGATGCGTGGATCAACTGTACGTAGTTATTTAACATTATTAATTGATGTGTGCATCTAGGCGGTTTTTGAATACATTAACTGAACTAGCTCCAATCACTTTATCAGGAAGGCCATTCCATTTCTCCACAACTCGGTTTGTCAGAAAGTTCTTCCTGGGGTTGGATGAGAAGAATGTAGTTTCAACGAATGACCTCCGAGATGGCGGTTTTCATTCATAGTAAACATTGATTTCAACTTTTCATTATGATTTTAAACGTTTCAATCGAGTCACCACGCTCCCTCCTCTCTTCCAGTGAACTTAACCCGAGCTCCCTTAAGCGGCCCTCGTATGATTTTTTTCTTAGAGAAACTACCTTTTTAGTTGCTCTTCTCTGGGCTTTCTCCAACAACTCTGTCGTTTTTAAAATAGGGACCCTAGATTTGGTAGGCATACTCCAGGAGTACTATTTCTTATAAAAACGCGTCTTCGTTGGTCGTCTAAATTATCTTTCAAAAGTAAGTTTTTAATATTGCATGGTATGTAAATGCGATTGTTTCTTAATTAAGGCAGTTATCTTTATGTTTTTTTTTGTTTTTTCATTAAGTGAAGAAGGCAGTTTTAAGGCAGACATTTTTATGCAAAATAAACAATAATATTACTTATTGTTATTAAAAACATTTTTCACTTTGTGGTATGACATTTTACACTTATTCGTTTATAAATTTGTATAAACCACTTAATTTTTTTTAATTACACTTCGGCCGTATCCGAAATATCCGAAAACCATGAATTTAATCAAGAAACGTGTGTAGAAATTTTGCATTTCAATAAAAATGGTTTTCGTTTTGATAATTTAGAACGATTAGAAATTAGTAAAGCCATTAATCAAAAACTTCAAATAATAAATAATCAATTAAATTTATAATAGCAAAGAAAGTGTGCCAGGACAGAGTGGTGTGGCGTTCTATCCTCTCTGCCTACCCCTCCGGGGAAATGGCGTGATGGTTAGTTAGTTAGTTCAATTAAATTTAACTTCGAGTCCTCTTTTAAAACTATTCCCGTTATGATTTATTTTATCTTCTTTCTCTCTCTTCCTTTCAATTTTCTGTCTCTTTCATACAATATTTTATTATATAACCCAGTAACTAATCTTTTACAAAGTTATAAAAATTGAATTTGTATACATTTGTTTTTTGGTTAATTCAATAAAAAAATAAAAAATCAATTGCTTTTATTTAATTATTAAGGAAAAACAAGAGTTGTTATATAAGAATACAAAATACAAAAAAATAGTACATACATCCAGTTAAAGTTTTTCACAAATATAATGAGAGAACATGTTACACAGTAAAGAGAAAAATAATATATTAAATAAGACATGAGAAAAAAAAGCTCTTAAGAAGGTTAAGGGATGAGGAAATAGAGTGGAGGAGTGGAGGAGTAGGATTTTTATAATATAGTTGACCAATTCAAAATTTTGATATTATAATAAAATAAACATAATTAAAGGAACATAAACTTATTACACACTGACAAATGTTTTATTTTAGTGTTTCAAAAAGTTTTTTTTGAAGTCACAATATTTTGTATTAAAAATGTGTGATGTATTGTGTGTTTATTTCGCCCTAAAGTTAAGTTAATAAATTTGATCAAATAAAATTCCTTAGGTTATGTTTGTCTTAATTTAAAAAAAATAATAACTAGGAATTTTTATCGTAAAATATCTACAGAAAACATTTTTTTTTTTTAAGTTGAGCTTTCCACTTTAACTCCACTTTCCCTACATGTCGTGTGAGTGTGTACGAAGGACGTCGCTATGCAATTAATTCTGATGAAAAATCGCCAGGCAGATGGCGGTCATAACGATCTCCCCTTCTCTCCCCGTCTCTTCTCCAGGTTTTATGCCATTTCTCCCCCCCCCCCCACGATACCAACTGTCAAATGTCGGGTCTTAGAAAACGTCGCTTAAATTTTATGCGTAGGTATTAATTTTACCGTGTGACTTTTTTACTCGGGGGAGTTGGAACTGAACGTACAGAAAGCAACCAGTTCACAATTTTGGAAAAATTAAATTTATTTAGTTATTTATTTTAAAGAAACAAACAGTCGACAATGATATCATAACATTTTTTTTTTTAAATACAGTTTAAAGACAGACCAGCAAAGTTTCTAAATAAAAATCACACATATTATTAAATTGTGCAACAAAAAATACATAACATCACACAAAAACGACTACGACACGGTAAAAATTCTAAGTACCTAACGTAACACATATTCATACACAAATAACATCAACCCTGATGATGGACGCTGTAACGCGATCCGAAACGTCGGTAGAGAGTACGAACGACAAACGGCATAATAACCCAGAAAAACTTATTGTGCATCTTAACGGCCGTGAAAATCTAAGAAGTTTAATGCTATTATCTCAGTTTCACTTTTCTATGGCTGGCTGCTTTCTGCATAACTACGTTCAAATGTAGGTGCCTCATATTGAGAAGTATCAGAATCACCCACATGTAGGTATGTTCTGCGATTTTGCGTAGTTTTCGAGTTCTGATTTTTTATTGAGTTTTTTAAAAATATTTTTTTGACAAGATCGTTTTTTTTTTTCGAATTTGTGGAAGGTTTTTTCGGGATTTTTTTTTTTTAACTCATTATTTTTAAATTATACTTTCACGCATAAAATAAACAGCTTCGTTACATTAATGATAGCTTCAAAAGTTTTGACCTAAAATGGAGAATTTAATTTCGAGCGAGTCAGACTTAAATTTTCAACTTAAAATTAAAAATCTGAAAAGGCAAAGTCGGGTTACCTGCAATGCATTCATGCACATTCTATTTATGTATTTGTTTTTTGTCAAATTCAATAAAAAAAAAAAAAAAAAAAAATCGCTTTGTGTGCAACAGAGATGGAATATCACTTAGAGGTAGGCATTAAATATGGTGTTTATTGTCGAAAAATAGTAGATGTGCGTCATATTTTATTTATTTTGGTTCACAAACAGTTAACAATACACACGAGATTGGTATAATAATCACAATTTGTTATCAACAATGTTTTAAGTATGTCAACATATTTGTAGACAGGCTGTATATCCTCCCTTGGGAGTTATTTAGATTTTAATTTCATGCAATGACAGGTCATAAGGCCTGTAAATGCCTAGACTTAACTTGAATGTTATAATGTTATAGTGACTCTTCGTAGTAAAGTGTTAATTTTGTATGTATTTTTATTTTTCTTAATCTTTGTTTTTAATTTTTGTCTAAAATTGTAAGATTCAATATGTCCACGTACTTGTAATTTTCTCAAACTAAACGGTTTTATTGTTCATCAATTATATGTGTAAACACAACATGCTCAAATAAGTAAAAAAAAAATTTTTTTTTTTTTAATAAGTAAGCTTAATTAAATTGTCAAATATCATAAATTTATTACAATACATTAGTAGAGGAATTTATGTATCTGGGAAGTATGTTCCCTAGGGATGGAATGACTGAGAAAGATATTGAAAGGAGGGTGAGTGCCGGGAACAGAGTGAACGGTGCACTTAAATCGACCTTGGCAAATAAATGCTTGTCACAAGAGGCAAAATTGGCAGTTCACAACGGAGTCCTGGTCCCGTCCCTGATGTATGGGAGCGAAGTATGGACTTGGAAAAACAGGGATGAAAGTAGGCTGAATGCTGTCGAAATGCGATCTCTCAGGCGAATGTGTGGTAAAACTATGTACGATAGATGCACAAATGTTGAGATCCGTACATTATATAAGGCTAAGACAAGCATTATCGACAAAATCAAGAAAGGAGCTCTGCGCTGGTTTGGACATGTAGAACGAATGGACAGCGAGAGAACGGCTAAGAATATTTACAATGCGAATATTGATGGATGCAGAAATAAAGGAAGACCGAGAAAGACATGGCATGACCAAATCCAACAAATACTTAAAGATGGACATGTCAAAAGTCGGAATAATCGGCGCGCATGCATGAGAATATTTTTTTTTTTTTTCTTTCTTTCTGTTGACGCCCATGGGGCTTTTACATTATACATACTATATAATAAGAAAAAGTTACACATTAAACATAATTAACATTTTATCAAATATAAAAATTAAAAAAATATATTTTTTAAATTTAAAAATAAAGTTACATAGTTAACATAATAATACGTACATTATATTATGTTTATAATATAAGTCATAGTAGGATTAAAATAAAACATAATTATTATTATTATTATTATTTTATTTTTTTGTATGAATATAGATGTATGAATATAGAGAAAGCGAGATCTGTGTGCAAAGATAGAGTGTTGTGGCGTTCTATCCTCTCTGCCTACCCTTACGGGAAAACGGCGCGATGGTTTGTTTGTTTGTAGATCATATTTGCAGACGACGAACTAGAATCCTAACCGTCCATGCGCACTGTAGCTGCAAGACGTTTTGGGATATTTATTTATTATACAGCGCCCTTCGGGTGATTTTCACAAAATTGGCGCTCTTTAAATTCATTGCAGTATCCATAGAAATAATAAAAAGACGTTTGCACTTCATAGTAGAAGTAATATGTGATATGAAAATGGGTGCTTTTATTCAAAGTGTTTGCATTTGAGCTTTTTCGCTTATACATCCCCCGATTTCAATCTTACACACACCCAAAAACGCATTAAGTTCTATTGTGAAAAGCATGAACAAAAAACCGATACAGTCAAAAATGCTTTCATCCATTGTTCTACGGTTCTAATCTGAAATCTGCGTTCTCCCGTCCCCCGTCTGGGAAATTTTCCGAATATCCAGACATTAATTACAATGTCCTCGCCTCTCGAGCCAAGTATCGACAATTAAATTTTCTGAAGAGGGCTGCCCTGAAGAGTCGCTGCACGCGCCGATGTCGGGACAACTTTTGAGAGTTCTCACTTTGGTGGAACCTGGGAATTTCTAGCGGACAACATGCATCGCAACGATAGCAAGAATAGACCAGAATGCTGGATAGTTTGTTGAGACCCTTGACAATTGAATACCTTCGCGAAGCCTTCTGTAATTTCCACGAGTTGTTCAAACAAACAAACCATCCAAATGCCGTTTCTCCGTGGGGTAGGCAGAGAGGAGAAAACGCCACTCCACTCAGTTCGCGTACGGACCTCTAGATAAACGCGCATTTGCGGTCGAAGGTCCTATGGCGTGGAACGTTTTCCCAGCAGAAGTGCGAAACTGCGAGAATGAAGTGATATTTCGTAAAACATTCATTAAAACGCATCTGTTCTCTAAATAATTTTATTAAATTCGTAGTATCTGACGGCTAAATGAATTGTTTGCTGAAAAGTTTTTATGTACATCAAATTCAAATGCATAATATCCTTTTGCAAAGCGTCTAAAAAATATAAATATATAAAACAGTCGGTTATCGCCGACGTACTTACATCAAAACTTGTTGGTGGGGGGATCGTTCGTGTATCTTAGTAGTCGGTCGGGATATGTTTATCTTCAACTATGACGTCATACTGAAGCTATGTCATTTCTGATTTCGATATTTCGTAAAACAAACTTGAAACGCATCTGTTCTCTAAAATAATTTTATTTAATTCGTAGCATGTGACGGCTAAATCAATTGTTTTGCCGAAAAGTTTTTATGTAAATCAAATTCAGAATTTTTGCAAAGTGTCTTAAAAGATAAATATATAAAACAGTCGGTTATCGGTCGGTTAAAATAATGCTACTAAAACCACCCAAAATTTATAGAAATATTAAATCTACGTGAAAATATTGGTTAGTAAGCGATTAAAATTTAAAAGAACAGAATAAATTATTGAAAAAAGAAAAAAGAAAACAGTCAGCTGTGGCCGACTGTTTGATACAATTTTAATAAACGAAAATGACCCTGATTTAGCGTTGATACCACGATAATAAGGCTCGAATTCCCGTGCGCGAGTATAAAGGACAGACGCAATCAATCAATTCTAGAGAATTAATATTATAGACAATAGTAAAATATCAACTTAGACTTGTATTTTATTTTTTTAATGTCTTTATAAACCATGTAACTGCCTGTGAAATTTGAGTATGTGTGAAGAACCAATAAATTATATTTGTAAATTGCAATAAGCTTTTATCACAAATAAAAATGGTAAATAAAATATGTGTTTTTAAGATGGATTCCTTTAATGTATTGTATGATAACTCATATTCAAATACAAGACCAGCCTGAATATGCCCCTTTTTTTTTATTGTGGATAACTTATATAGCGCCATTTTCGTAATAAAATACCTCAAGGGCGCTTTACATGGTGATTCTACTGTTAAGTTAATTTAATTGAAGCTTTAAATTTGTAATTTGATTAAAATAATTTATTTTGTTGTCACGTGCTACGGATTTATTCAAATGATTTAGAGAACAAGTGGGTTTTAAGTTTTTTCCCTTAGAGGGTAAAAGCGCTAATTGGTCAAATAAATAAGTGGAAGTGTACCAAGTATTTAAATATTATACAGTTATTATACAATTACAATGGAATTCCATCAATAATTGTCAACAAATAACTTAAATAGAATTAATGATGTATTATTCCCATTCCTCAATAATAATTGTTTTTCGTTTGTTCGCAGGTAAGTTCCAAGTGCCATCAATTACCCGATTTACATGGATTATACTGGATGATCAAGCAATATAATAGAGTGAAAATGTTTGTGAGATTTATCTAAGGTATTTATACTCACAATTTATTATCAAAACCTACAGTTTCGCCAATTTAATGATGGTTGATTGATGCTTCTGCTGTGAAGGTCCTGTGGGCAGGAGTCGACAAATGTTATCTTTATATATATATATATATATATAATTCCTCTGTACGTGTGATGTGTGATGTCACCGTACTTCTCCTAAACGGCTTAACCGATTTACGTGCGGTTTTCAGAGAAATATAGATCTTTTCGCTGTGCGTGTTCGTAGATATTAAAATCATCAATCGAATATGTTAAAAAAACGTTAGGAGCATAAATGTTTTATTGATCGATCTACCAGGGTTGCATTCGGGGAGAATGCATTTGCAAAAAAATGGAAGGATGTTGATTTTTTGTGGATAAAAAAAGTTTGTTTTTGAATGTTTACAAACAGCATTTGTTTTTTGTGAATCTCAATCCGATTCTTTCCTTAAATTCCTTATAATTTCTACCCATTTATTTATTTTTATTAGATTTTCGGTAACACTAAAATAATATTAAATTCAATCCATTTTAAAAAATCGTATTCCTACATAAGTACACCACTTTGTTGGTGACACGACCGGAGTTTGACGTTTGCAAAAAGAATGCCATATTTGAAAAAATATTTATTATATATAATTTATGTTTTGGAATTCAACTATAAACAAGTACCCACTTAAATTCAATATTTTTTTAATATCAACAATTTTTAGTTTTGGAATTTAATCACAAACAAGTACCTAGATGAAAAGTATTTTTCCAGGATGATAGCAGGCAAGCCAACGTTCGGGCAGGACAACGTCTGTCGGGTCCGCTAGTTATATACATATATATATTTTCCTTCTTGTAAAGTAAATTTCGAAAAAAAATGTAGTTGGAGCGAGGTCCGGCGAGTATGCTGCGTGACGTAGAGTCTCTAGTTTCAACTCTTGCAGCCGCGAGACCGTCTGTCATGAGTGAGATCAGCGATAGTCTATCATAGTTTGTTTTACTGCGAGCCTCTCTATGTTTGTTGGCAATTCTTTACAATATGCGTCTGCAGTTACTGTTAAGTTGAATCTCACAAAGCTGTTTTTATGAGAGTTTCAGTACTATTGGCAAACAAACAAACAAACAACAAACAAACCATCACGCCGTTTCCCCGTAGGGGTAGGCAGAGAGGATAGAACGCCATGACACTCTATCTTGGCATACAGACCTCGTTTCCTCTACATTCATACATCTTCTCATGCACGCGCGCCGATTATTCCTACTTTTGACATTTTCCATCTTCAAGTATTTGATGGACTTGATCACGCCATGTCTTTCTCGGTCTTCCTTGTTTTCTGCATCCATCAACATTTGCACCGTAGATTATTTTAGCTGTTCTTTCGCTGTCCATTCGCTCTACATGTCCAAACCAATGCAGCACCCCTTTCTTGATTCTGTCAATAATGCATGTCTCAGCCTTACACACTTCACGGATCTCGACATTTGTGAAACACACATTCGCCTTAGGGATCGCATTTCGACAGCATTCAACCTACTTTCATCATCATTTTTCCAATTCCATACTTTGCTCCCATACATTAGAGTTGGCACTAGAACTCCTTTGTGAACTGCTAGTTTAGCCTCCCGCGATAAACATTTGTTTGCCAAAGTAGATTTTAGTTTTTTTTTAAATAACAGTTTTTTTTTTTTGCACCACAACAGGCCAGGAGGCCTAATTACAGTGGTGAATTACATCACAGAGCACCCAGGCTTTAGAAAAATCACATTTTTAAATTTTTGTGTTCTCACCGGGAATCGAACCCGGAGCCTTCCGTGCGTGTGTCAAGCGTCTTGACCACTACACCACGGAGGCCGCCGTTAGTTCACCGTTCACCCTGCTCCCGGCACTCACCCTCCTTTCAATATCTTTCTCGGCCTTTCCGTCCCTAGTAAACCTTCTTCCCAGGTACACAAATTCTTCTACCTGATTCAGAATATCTCCGTTCACTATTATTGGCCATGCTTATAATGTACAAGGTGTATATTTCTTGTGTTTGAATTGTGTTTCCTGGCTGTCTTTATCTGAGTAGGATTTATAGAAACTTCTCAACATTTGCTTAATGAAGAGGAAACCACAGAAAACTCATTCAATAGAAGCCGGATTATTGTGACATAAGTTAAGGCTGAAGTCTGGTAAAACGAACGCAAAATTAGGAAATCATACGATTTTGCCATTTTAAAACGAATATTTTTATTTAATCGTGGAATAATAAAAAAAAAAAAAAAATATGAATTAGATAAAAACAATATTTTTTAAAATTATTTATTTCTATTAAAAAATATACTTAAAAGTCTTAATTTTATTTTTATTTTTTTATGTAGTTATTTAAACGCCCTTTAGGCTTTAACATGTTTTACATACATATATACAAATAAAGACAGACATGTATTTTACAAAGAAGTAGCAAAATATGTATAAATGATTTTTAGAAGAAATAGAAAAATATCAAAAATATCATCTTTACATTAGTATAAAAGTGGAAAGAACAGAAGTGCATCTTTAAATATGAAGACAGAAATGCATTTTACACAAAGCAAGGAGCAAAAATAAAAATGAATTAAGATGAGAACGAAAAATAAAAATTGAATTTAAAAAAATTAAAAAATCTTTACATATTAGTTGAAAATATATGAGGATACATAATAATACATACACGTATTGCAGTGGAGAACAGGAGTTTTTGCGTATAATTTGTATTAAAATAATCTTAAAATTAGAAGAAGTTAGAAAAATACTTATTTAGAATACATATATAAGTCAATAAACGGTAAACGGTTTATGTAACTAAAATATAATTACTTTTATACCGGCAGATTATGCCATTTCAAATTTAAACTAAACTTAGGTATCTGGGATTTCAATAAAGACTAAGTATTGAACTAAAATTTGTTTTAATAATTTAAAGATAATAATTTGAACATGAAAGTGGCCAAAGCCAAGTTTTAATTTTTTTATTTTTTAAAGAAATACAAGCATTTTAAATCACAAACTTTTTCTTTTGTTTCTACGTAAAATAATGCCTTCGGTAATACTAAAAAAAATGAAATTTATTGAAATACTTTAGTGGAAACCTTTTTTTTATAGAATTTTACTTTTTTTTTTTTAAAAAAAGAAGATAATTCTAGTTGTAATATTTAATTTATAAAATCATATTTACCTTCTTATGACCTTCAGATTTGCCCTTATCATTTTCGGTATTTATTTACATAAAAGTGATAACATTTTTTAAATACGGTTATAATCTACATTAAAGTTGAATGTACCGTTTAATTAATGTAAAATTACCAACCACCTACTCTGATCTCTGAGAAGCAATTGAACTCTAGAAAAACACCAAACATTATTGATTTTGTCACTTGGTCAATTTCTCTTGTATGCCCAAGATATATCTATGTTATTTCTCGCAGTAGTCTTCTGCAATGGTCTCTTCCCTTAGACATAAACTACTCGACTATAATTGAGACCTTAAAAATTGTGCACAAAATACCACTGGGAAACATACAAGACGACGACATAATATTATTGAAAAATGCTGACATACACAAATATAACACCAGAGAACAACAAAACTATCATATTGAAAAAGCAAAGACAAACACAGGACAGTCAAAAATACTACATAATGGACTTAAACACTACAACGACCTACCTTACTACTTGAAAACTTTTACTGGAGACAAATTTAAAATCAATCTAAAAAAGCACATGATGACTGAACTAACTAGACTAGACAAGACATAAAATGACTAGACAATATTAAATTTCTAATGTAACCCTAACGGGTTTTTTAAAATTGTAAATAAATAAAAATAAAAAATCCAATATATATATATATATATAAATATCAATGATGTATGTTCTTCAAGCCCTGGTAAAATCCGAATTTTACAGGTAAAATATCTATTTTTTTATTTTCCATGGACGAAAATATGTCGCACATTGACAGGTTAAATAGAAAATTTAATTTTAGCAAACATGTTCCAATTATTTTAACAGAAATTAATTAATTGAATATGTATCGGTTTGGTCTTGAGTGACATCGTTTGTAATTATACCCGCGTATTTTGCCCTGTCACATACAATTATTATAATAATTATATTAATTATTCAGACAATAATGCTTTTCACAATTTAATTATAATTCATTAATTTGGCGAAACATCAATGCTAAAAGTTAGAAATTAAGGCAGAATTTGTAATTCGTGGGGTATAACTAAAACTAGGTAACTTCGAAATCAGGATTTTTGAATTAACCTCTAAAATATATTTTTGTATCTGCCTCCGTGAATGCTACAAATAGACATGTCATGATGCGTTCAAATAAAATTATGATGATTTGAATGCACGACTTGTCATTCAAGGAGGCGGATTCTAAAATGTGTGTTCTTTTGATTTATTAGTTAACTCAAAAATGCTGATTTTGAAGTAACCCGTTTGTAGTAATTACCCCAGGGCCGCGATTATGAACGGCTATATTCATCTGTATATACTGAAACGGTATGAACTAATATCGATATTTATGTACGAAAGTGTGTATATTTGTATGAAAGTTCAAAGTATTTTCGTCGGTAACCGGTAATTGAACATGTGGGAAAAAAATGTAACCACACGTGTTAAATTAGCTCACCTGAAGTAGACTAATGACCGACGATGCAATGTCATCATTTTCTATCGAATCCAATACATTCGTATAATGCAACTCTTAAGCTAGGGTTTCCTGGGACAGCGGTGCCCGTATTTTAACGGCCGTAGTGAACGGTGATGCAGTGGACAGCCGTCGTAACGGTGACTAGAGTGTGGTTTTCTAGGAAAACGGTGTTATCAACACCATTTAACACCGTTTTCCTAGGAAACTACTCTCTAGTCGACGTTACGACGGCTGTCTACTGCATCACCGTTCACTACGGCCGTTAAAATACGGGCACCGCTGTCCTAGGAAACCCTAGCTTTATAGTATTGCTCGTTAAACCGAGAGCATTGTTCTGCAGTATTTTCACATCATCCCTACCACGAAGAAACGAACCACAAAGGGACGTCGTCTATAAAGGGACCACAGGACGCAGCCAACATCAGTCAGCCCGTTCAGTTAGTCAGCCCAACAAGTTCAGTTCACGTCAGACCAGCTCGACGACGTCACTCAGTTGCAGCATGTAGTTCTAGTGCAGTTTCTTCAACCCATCATTTCCGCTACTCTCGTGCTACACAACCAAGTGCTGTATCTTATTCGCTTTGTAATAAATACGCATCAAACAGCAACCTCGTGTCTTCTCTGTCAATCTTTAACCTGGGTAGGAGCTCCAACCATCCCGCAACTATCTAATCCTACGCATATTTTATTTTTCATACAGAAAACTTTATTTTACTTTGTAGATAAAATTGAAGACAAATTTGATCTTCCCATCATAATTGAGGCCCTAGAATTTATTTACTAAAAATTTATATAGTTTTTTAGACGATTTTTGTAAAATTATTGTATTTTAATTTTTTTTTATATATCATTTTGTTGTTTTTTTACAATAAACATAAGAGGTTAAACAGAGAATACAAAAATAAAGGATAATTTCATAGCAATGTAAAACATATTAACAGTAAAAATAGTAAACAAAAAATCCCACAAAGGCATGGCATTATGAATTTCTGTTCCTATAATAAATAGACAGGTATAATATTTTTTATAATTGAGAAAGAGAAAAGAAAGTACATATATTTTATTATACAAATATTAATTTTAAATTGTCTTCTGTAATCCCTTCTCGAAGACGTTCTTCATCTCTGTTGCTATAAATTAATTGATAAATTCAATCATTGCTATGGCGAACGACGTTCTGGGCGTCCGTTGCTGACTGTTCTTCGGCAGTTCATGCCAGAACTACGGGACGCGAACCTGACTTGGGAAGTTCCACCGGAGCTGGTAGCTGACAGAGATGCCTGACGGCTCTTTGCGGAGACTATATGCTCCAAATAGGGAGCGGACATAGAATGATGATAGCGAACGATCATTATCCGTTAATTTTCCCAGAATCTTTGAATCTTTGTAAAAAAGTATTTATTGTACAAAAATTCATTTAAAAAATAAAAGTGATATTGTTAATTATCATGAAAATAAAACTTTGTTGAAATGAAAACTACGGTTTTGGGAGAGCACTTCTCCCATTGACGGGTGATATAAACTAATATAGAAAACACAGAATATTTATTATTCACAATGGCATAGAATTTAAACAAAAATAAACTAATTAATCAGTGAAACTTAGAGCAGGGGGGTTTTTATTCCACTTATCTAAGGTGTTAGCATATAAATGGATAGTTATCTAAAGTACAGGTATGAAAACATGATCATTGAGGGAAAGAATTTATTTCTTAAAATTTAGCACATAAGTGGAAGTTACAATAATTGAGTCTAAGATTTAATATGTGGGAAGACATCGCTCGGCTAAGAGAGTGTTAACAGACGCGGGTCTAAGGGTGAGTGGGGTGAGGGGGGTCGCAAAGGGAACATAGTCAATACTTTGACAATGTCCAGACATTGTGAACTTAAACCTGGAAAATAATTTTAAAAGAAATATAGAAAGGATACACTATAGTATTGCACTTCCCTACTTTTATTTTGGAATAAACTTATTTTATTTAATTTTTTTTTTAGCCCTAAGGCAGTTTAATTATTCAAAAATTGAAATCTACCCGTGGCCCTTAATTTGAACGGAAATAAATGTATAATTACTTGTACGTCAACTTTCCTCGTCATATCCGGCTTAACAAGATCGTCCGAAACTTTAACCCCATCCTAGTAAATATTTCGACTCTACTGGGTATGACAAAAAAATTGGCGTTTTAGTAAAAAAAAAACGTTTTTTTCAACTTCATTAAATTCAATTAATTTCAACTTATTAAATATGCAGACAGTTCTGTGTCTAAGATAGAACCAGAATCCTGGACGAGTGCTTTTAAATCGATGGCTGCTCTCAGGTAAAAATTCTGACTAAGGAAATCGAGTGGAGATAAGTTCGCCTCGCTGTGCAGTAGCTGACGTGTTAGTATAGTGGAGTGTAGATTTTTAGGTTATTTTTGTTTCAAACTTTGTATATACTTATAAGATTCTGTATTAATATACCTAGAATATGTCTATAACCTTCGGAAGTATTCCCGCCCTTTTTATTTATTTATTTAAACTCTTCATATGCATATTGTCGGTCGGCCTGGTGTAGTGGTCAGCGCATTTGCCTCCCATGCGAGAGGTCTCGGCTTCGATTCCTGACACGGTTGACATAAAATATTTATTTAAAAAAACGGTTTAAAAAAGTCCCTGGACTTGCACCTGAAGCGTAAGACTGATCATCTTACCTTTATGTAACAAAAAAAATAATTTGGAGATACGATGCTATTAGTGTATACCAATACAGTGTCCTATGCACCATTAAGTGTCAAATAAATAAATAAAAAATAAGACCTTTTAATATGAAATAAATAAAAACATTAAAACTGCTTTAGGTCTGTTTTTTATGGAAAAATTGTTTTTGGGTTTTTAATAAATTTTTAATAATTTTTTTAATTTTTTATTTATTAAAAACAAAATCAGTATAAAATTACAAATGTTTTATACATACGAGTAGTACATAATTAATAATAACGTCTCTATCTCTCTTATAGAGTGAAAACTCGTGTTTAGAGGGAGTGTTCGTTTTACATTAATTTTTATTTTTATGTGCAAATATTATATATATGTACATTATATTTTACTTACTCTTCATTTTTAACATATAAAACATTGAATGAGTCTTAAATAAGATATTATATTCTAAAAGATACACAATTTTCTATTGTATGAAGTAGGTCTCACGTGTTTTAATATTTTAGAATGATTTTAAGATTATTGGAAAAAAATAAAAGTTTTTTTTTCCTAACATATGAATAATGATTTAAAGCTGTAGTTGTATTGCATCTATGTATAATAAAATTATTCGAAAATCTAGTGTTTGAGACTTGTAAATTTGATTAAAAATTATAAACTTTTTTGTTGATGTTCAGGTTTGGTCCACCTAGTATTTGCAAGTCTATTGTTGGCCGCACTATTCCCAGCCCACGGTATTGCGCGGGACGTCCTATTTGAATAAGTAATCATTTTGCGAGGCAGATTTTCGATCACGCATCAACTTTTATAATGGAAATATAAATGAGCCTATTCCACCCCGCTTTACTCTTCCGGAGATGGAAGACTACTCGGGCAGTATTATCTGGGGACGCGTAGGGTGTTGCGTCCATTTTCAGATTCGGAACGTTCGCTATTCGGAAAATTTATGCAACGTACAAATTTGCTGTATTCGCTAAAAAAACGATCCATTTTTTACAGTTTTTCTATTTTTATTTTATTTATTATACTAGTATATGCAGCCTAAAACAATTACAACTAAAAGTTACATAAATACAAGTAACTGAACAAAAATAACATAAAACTATGTAGCAAAGACAAACAAGGGCAATACAATAATGGTATACCATGTATTCATATATCATATTCATATATTCACCAGTGGGTGTGGAAAGGATTTATATTTATGATGAATTAAAAACCGTCACAATCTCTGCCATATTTTAGTCAGATTCAAACACACAAGTATAAATGTAATAAATTCATAAAAAAATGTTAGTCAGGAAAAAGGTAGTGCATATGTTCATTTCTTTTGAGCTTTCCAGCCACAAAAACATTGCGAATGAAAAGTGAACGACATTTTGTTGCTATTGTGCCTTTAACTCCAATTACTTTCGAACGAATAAGAAAAATAAAAATGTTTTCCTAAACGTCACAACATTTTTTTGTTCGGAAAATTTTTTCCCTTTTCCGAATGTCCGATGTTTTGAAACACTCTATCGGGCTATGCATGACTATTAATACATTCAGGTTTAGCTCCGGGTTAAGTGTAGGGGAAAGGAGCTCCAAACGGACCGGTTGGCAAGGGTACGGTTGAACCGTTTCCTCCAGACTTTTCTACGTGTTATTGACAGGGGTTGCTGGCGGGAATCTGTTAGAATTACTTGTTTCATTAGTCCCGTTTTTCTTATTTTTGTCTTAAACGTTTTCCCCATTTTCCTACCCGTAATTCCGCCTTTCCTTTTCGTAATCCTTTTCGCCACCTTTCATTTTGTGTTATTTATTAATTCAGGCCGTTCTCTTTATAAATGTACCTGGCTTAGAACGTTAGAGCTTGAAGCTTAACCAAAACATTGTTCAAATATTTTTGTGTTAAATTGTATGTAAAAACAATATTTTAACTCTCCCTTTCCGGTGATATGTAGCTAGTACACATTGCCACAAATAACTTTAATATCTCTATAAATATTACGAATTATGGGTACATATTTTCATTGTTCCTCCGTCATACATTTACATATCGGTAAATCGGTTTTGTTTTTTTCTTTATATATAAATTATACATTTGTGGATTTATTGCCAAATTCCAACTTCTTCCAACAAACTGATAAAATAAAGGTGTTATTAAGATTATTTAAGCTTTCATATTGATCCAAAAAAAATTGGTTTTAAAAATCTTTTTCTTAAATTCTAAGTTTAGTGAGTAAATTTAAAAAAAAAAATGGGGAAACCAAACAATTTAAAACAGTGTCAAAAAATTGTTTGTTTATTTTTTTTTACTTTTATTTTATTTATATATTTATGATTTTTTTGTATTTTTATGTAAACATTTTTATATTGTGTTAACAAAATGTTTAAAGAGAGAAATCCCTGCAAAAAAACTCCTTTTGCAGATTGGCGGGAATTAAAAAGTTATTTAGAAGAATGCTTATGTGAAATTTTTTTTTTACTTTTATTACCTACGTCAACCTACATATAGTCTAAATAATCATTTAGTCGAATAGCAATAATCAGTTTCAGAAAAGTGTTCTTTGTGAAAAAATGCTTAGTCTGGATATATCCATTTTTGATGTAAACCGACACATGTATAATACTTTTACCATTGTGTCGAATGCGTCTTCGGACGCACCGAACCCGTTTGAAGTTCGTCCGCCATCGCGGCACGAACACGATCAGCGCTGGTAAATTGCGGCCATTTCTGGCGAGCGTCCCGCGCAAACCGGGTTTTAATTTCCGTACCGGCCCGGCTCATCAGCTCTGTTATTACAGTAATGACGGCCAGCACTGGGAGCGGTACGCGGGGCCGCGCGACTCGTGGCCATCTTGCCGAAACGGACGACAAAATTAACAGCCCTATTCTGTAAATGATTTGTTTCGTATCGTACAAGCGGGAACGAGAGCGAAATACGATTAGGATTGCGTTAGAGTGAGGTGGCCGTATGAAACGAACTATAATAATAATAATTTTGTTTATTCAGAAAAACAACAGCAATACAAAAAAATATACACAACATTATAAAAAAAAAACATAAAATAAAGCCAAATCAGTTTTCCACATAAATACAATTATAAAAATCCAGTTCAGTTAGATATAATTCATAGAAGTCCATGTGTGCGAGTTTTTTTGTGTGAGGATGCGTGTGTAAAAAAGTGGAGTGTGGTTTTGGTAGGTATGTGAATATGGGTGTGAGGGTAGGTTTATGGCCAGGGTGAGTTTGGGTTTGATATGAGTGAATAGAAACAAGTTAAATTTATAATGTAAAAATATTTTTTTTTATAAAGAAACATATTTTTTTTCAAATAATAGTTTTTTAATTTTGGTTTTAAAAGTGAGTTTACTGCAGTTAAATATGTCTATGTTATTGAAAAATACATTGTAATTACGCGTCAAGCGAATCAGAGGAGAGTTCTGTGCATAGTTGGTGCGAACTGTAGGTACATGGAAAAGAGTTTTAAGTGATTTGTTTCGTATCGTACGAGCGGGAACGAGAGCGAAATACGATTAGGATTGCGTTAGAGTGAGGTGGCTGTATGAGAAACGAACCAACTTAAGAAAGGAAATTGTGACAGATAACGAGCTCTGAACAGGCGCACACGTGTCGGCGAATTGATCATGTCCAACCTTTTGAATCCCAGTCAGTTAATTCACTTTCCTCTTTTTCTCAATCTAGTTCTATTGTTTAATCGTTGTAATTTTTATTTTTAAAAAATACATCAATTATATAATCAGCGGCCTCGTGATGTAGTGGATAGCGTGTTTGTCTACCATTCAAGAGAGCTCGGGTTCGACTCCCGACATGGTAGACATTAAATATTTATTCAAACAGGTTTTTTTACACTAGAATATTTCAAAGATCTCGCTTTCTCTCGTTTACATATATCTTCTCGTGCACGCACGCCGATTATTCCTACTCTCAAAGTATTTGATCATGTCATATCTTTCTCGATCTTCTTCGTTTTCTGCATCCATCAACATTCACATCATAGATTCTTTTAGCCGTTATTCCGCTGTCCGTTCGCTTTACATGTCCAAACAAACGCAGCACCCCTTTCTTGATTTAGTCGATAATTCCTTTTGTCACGCATTCGCCTGAGAGATCGCATTGCTACAGCATTCGCCCCACTTTCATAATTATTATTCCAATTCCATACATCACTCCCATACATTAGGATCGGCATCAGAACTCCTTTGTGAACTGCTAGTTTTGCCTCCTGCGACAAACATTTGTTTTCCAAGGTAGATTTTAGTGCACCGTTCACCCAGTTCTCGACACTCACCCTCCTTTCAATATCTTTCTCAGTCTTTTCATCCCTAGAAAAGATACTTCCTAGATACACAAATTCTTCTACCCGATTTATAATATCTCCGTTCACGCTCAAAGTCCCGTTTAGTGGAAAATATTTGTTATTACAAGTTTGGATTTTGTCTTTAGGGACGAGACAATTGCAGGAGACTGCTGCGAGACATTGCATAGATTTATATATGGTACCATTAAGCGTGTTGTCTAGATGTTTATTGAAATTTATGTTTATGTAAAAAAAAAATGTTTGTTGTATTCTTTAATAATACTTTATCTTTATTCTTCGTGAGTGTCCTACACTGTCATTATATATTATCAGTATATGTGTTGATACTATTCTCCTCTCTCCTCTCTCGTCGGCGCTTAGAATGTAATTTTGATTTAATTTTCTGGGAAAAATCCTAAAAAGGGAAAAATAAGAAAGGAGGAGAAATTAAGGAAGAGAAAGGAGAGAGTTTACCCAATAAAATAAATAATATGCTTCTATTTTCTATTTTTTGTATCCCAACTCAACACAGGGCTCTTGGCCTCATAGAGTATGGAGATACGTTATATATTTATTTCTGTATATATATGAATAAATACATAAATAAAACTTCAACAAGATTTTGAGTTTGTCCAAATGCTTGCAAATTGATTAGTTTTTCTCCCGAGGGAGTCATTCATATTGATTCAAATATGAATGACTCCCTAGGGAGGAAATTCAGCCAGTCTGCAAGCATTTGGACATACTCAAAGCATTGTTGAATTAACTACCTGGTATAAGAAGAAGTAAAAAAATTGGAAAATTGTTTTCAGTCGTTGCCTAGTAGGTGGATTGGTTCAGCCGGATGAATCTTACCCACGTGATAAACCTTTCAGGTCTTTTAATTCACAAAAGTCAACAGATGGAAGAGTTGAGGAAATGAGAATGTTCAAACATAGGCAGAATGGTGAATGTTACATAGTGTGTAAAGTGGCCACTTAGACCAGCCAATGACAGGTCATAAGCCCTGTAAATGCCTAGACTTCCATTTCCCTTCTCGAAAATGTTTTCCCTCTCTGTTGCAACAAATTTAAATAACAATAAAAAATATTTATTTTATGAATTATTTGTTGTGATTTTTTTTATACTATTGTGATTTTTTTTTTGCCGCACCGTGTATTTTCACCTTATATAAATGTGTTATTCCCGCGCTGCCCACAATGCTCCCGCCGCTGGTCTCCAACTGCTTCCCGAATTCTCGACCTATTTATTAGGCTTATCTAGATTGGCAGATTTCAGCACTCCGCCTCCGCCGCTATCTCCGCGCACTGTTCGAATCTCGGGATATTGCCTGAATCTCGGGATATTGCCTGAATCTCGGGATATTGCCGGAATCTCGTGAAATTGCCCCTATCTTGGAGAGCCCTAACATCTTGAATATATCCTAAATTCCCTATGCTGTATGATCGGTCCATTTCGCAGTCGGTGAACGCGAAGCATTTAACTCTTAAAAAGCTGTTCTAAAAACTCCCCCTAGAGACGGTGCTATAATGTCGTGTTACGTGTCGCGTTGTTTTCTTAAACGACTGTGGTAAATAATCCCTTTGCGCGCAGTGATGTAACATCGTGTTACCACTAGTAAAAGAAATAATTTCTTCGCAAATTTGACCACATAACCGAGTATCGCACGCAACTACACTAGCTCAGTATCGGGCATAGAAGAAACATTCACATTCTATCACTTCTTCACAATATTTTAAATAATCCCACTTCGCCTGTTTATCTGAGAGAGCTCATTCAACCTCTTGCACAACACGGACTATCTCTTAGTTCTAGTAACAAGAGAACCCTTTTAATACCCAGTCATCGCTCTAATTTTATTTCCTCCTCTTTCACAGTAGTAGCCGCTCGATTGTGGAATAATCTACCCACTAATGTTAGAGACGCCCCTTCTTTATTTACATTTAAGTCAAGATTGAAATGTCACTATCTAAATATTTAAATTGTTC
Organism: Micrasema longulum; assembly: GCF_059751315.1. Lineage (NCBI taxonomy): Eukaryota > Metazoa > Arthropoda > Insecta > Trichoptera > Brachycentridae > Micrasema > Micrasema longulum. The sequence goes on from NW_028278451.1 coordinate 254,000, forward strand.
CTTTATCCTTCTTCTTTCCTTCCCATCCCCTCTCATCTCTTCATAGTATAGTGTTATTATTTTTTGATATATTTATATTTATTTTTGTTAATCTTTGCTTTTAATTTTTGTATAAAATTGTAAGATTCATTATGTCCATGTATTTATAATTTTCTCAAACTGAACGGTTTGGGTAGGTTGGAAGAAATGGCCTTAAGGCAATATGCCCGCCCTTATATGTATATTTATTGTATATGTATATAAAGTGTCAAATAAATAAATAAATAAAAGACGGTATATTCTAAAGTTTAGACATTTGAAAAATAAAATGGAGACATACTAACCAAATACGGAAATCAGCATACATTTATAAAAGCCTAAGAAATATCTTGAATGCTCAACTTACGAGACAAATTTCCTTTGCTTTTTGCCAAAGCAAACTATCATATTGCAATTTAGCTTGGGCAGGTTGCTCGTTCAATCCTTGAACCAGTAAAAATAGCCCAAAAATTGATCATGAATATCATTCTCAAAAAACCCTCGAGGTATCCATCGGAAGATCTATTCGCTGAGTTAAAGATATTGGATGTAAGACAATTGTTTGTGAGGTGCCTACTAATTAAATTTTATGATAAATTAAGTGAGGTCAAAAGAACCCAACAAAATACAAACACTCGTTCAGCAACACAAATTAACTGTATTGTCCCATTTGTATAAATTTTATATTTAAACATTAATGGTTTTTCAGCCCGCCCATTTCTTTTTCTAACTTTGCAACTCCCAAATTTCAACCCCTAAGATCCATTAAAGTGGTTGGAACAATTTTTGTAAAAGAAATTTCCGATTTGGAAAGTTTTTTAATTTTGGTCTACGGAAAGTGCGCCTATTTGATTGAGGAAATCGTTAATAGAATATTAGCGAATTGTGGGTAGGTAATTTTAAATATTAACCTTAATCTAAGATGTAGTTAGTGTTGACGAAATTTTGCTATTGTTTGTTGGGTTTTTTTCGTAGAGTAATAACACACCCCAAAAACCATTCAATGAATATTAACCACGAAGTAATCTACAGTTAACAACAACACAACGGGCCGTTGGTACTCGGGTCGAGAATTGCAAGCGCAACCGTCCGGTACTGGTCGATTAATTAGAGCTGGCGCGTTCGCAAAACTTGCACAAATGCATTAAAAATCTACAAGCTGTTGATTTTAAAAAGGTTTGTTAAATGTTACCCAAATGTGCTATCTTTATTCTTAAATCCGTGTTGGATTAGAGGGGTTGTGTATATGAAAAAAATACAACGGGTTAAGAAAATGTAATGTTACAATATATTTTAGACTAGTACATTTTTTATTTGTAATACTATTGTATGTTCATCATTTTCGACGAACTAAATGATAAAAAGGCTAATTTTCTGCCGCCATTTTCGTCAGATTTTATTTTGGGAGCGACACTTTATTTAATAAATATTTAAAAACCTTAACTGATTTTTTCTTTTTGCTCTAATCTAAAAAATTTTTTTTTTAAATAATAGCTCATTTGACTTACATAAATTGAATATCAAAGTTTTTTAAATTAATTTTCTGTACATAAAAAATGTGTTTGTGTAAGTTTTGCGAACGCGCCAGCACTTAAATTAATTAAATGAAAAAATATATCTATGTTTTTAATCCATAAGTTTAAAAAAAAAAAAAAATGATGAAATTTTAAGATTCAGTATAATTCCTTAGAATATGTTCATGTACTTGTTATTTTCTCAAACTGAACGGTTTGGGTAGACAGGAAGAAATTGCCTTAAGGCAATATGCCCGCCCTCATATGTATATGTATATAAAGTGTTATATACATATATATATTTTTTAATGTATTTTTTTAATTAATATAATATATAATGTAATGTCTATTTGGAAAAGACCCGTGCTAAGGCAGGCTTACATATTATACTAAACAAATAAACATTGAATAAATATTACGTATTAAAATATGTATTATAGCAAAAAGAAGGTCCTTCTTAAACACAGGAATTTTCTAGCTTGTCGGAACCTGAAACAAAGAACTTCTGTACGTTTTAAAACTGTGAAATAAATAAATAAAAAATAAATATATACAGGGTGTTCTTCAAACCATGTCACATCCGAAACCACGATGATCAGTATGACCAAGAAGACATATTGACACATTAAAATAAAGAACTTATAAAATTTACAAAAATAAAATATTAAATAAAACAAATGGTTGCTCACTTCTGCAAGGGAGAAGCGTGGAGAGGGGGGAGGGGAGTCTGATACACCGTCAATCACATGGCCACGCCCCTCTCGCTTCTCCCCTGCAAACGTAAGCAACCATTTGTTTTTTTAAATATTTTATTTTAAATAATTCTGCGTTCTATATATTATTTTAAATATGCTAATTGTCTTCTTGCCCATACTGATTATCGTGGTTTCGGATGTGACAGGGTTTAAAGAACACCCTGTATACATATATTTTTACTGTAAAGAATCGCATCGAAATCCAGACGAACGCAGTAGCATCCTGTTCATATTTTATTACCATATCATTAGCAACTAACAAAGCAATCGTTGTCTATGTCACGCTCATAAGCGCGTCTGAGCACGAGAGAGACAGATATTATTTTGATAATGCGTATACCGTGCGATGTCATACCATACGCTTATTCACAGATACTACACAATACGTTTGTGTAAGTTTAAGCTTTAAATAATCGATCAGTGCACGTTTGTTGTTAAACCAAAAGCCAAAGTTTATATAAATATTTCATGTCGATATCTTTGGGAGTCAAGCATAGGTAGGCAAACGAAGAACTCGCGAATACTCGCGGTAAATAACTCTTTCTCTTTCGTGAGTGTAATCCCCCACATAAAAAGTAACTCCCGTGTAAAGGAATAATCCTGAAAGAAACGGTAGGTACGGTACGTCCTGAAAACGTTCAGTGATCTGAATTTCAGATTACCCCCCCTCCTGAATCTCTAAAACCCTCCCAATCCCTGTTTTAATGTATTCAAACTATTGACTCGGCTCCTTGGCTTTTACTATGCATGTTTTATTTATTTATTTTATAACTAAATTTCGGCCCCGTAGTGTAGTGGTCAGCGTGTTTGCCTTTGGGTCGGTTCGAAATATTTATTTAAAAATGTGTTTTTACACTAGAATATTTCATAGTCCCTGGACTGGCGCTTGAAACGCCAGACTGATCATCTTACCTTCATGTGACAAAAATAATCAAGATGCGCTGCGATTGATGTACCGATGCAGCGCCCTATGCACCATTAGGTTTTTTTTTTTGCTTTGGCTATTGGAATCGACAGACAAATGCTTTAACGTTTTTTCAACAGAGTTGAAGAACCGTTAAAGGAGGGAATGTAGGAATCTAAATTTTTCACTCTGAAAAATTCACAATTCTGCTATTGTTTGAATATCCATATTCTTTCAATTCCAATCATTGATTTTTTTAATATTAAGACCTGAAACCCTTAGTTTTGCGGTCAAGATTCATCTGACTGAATTATTTCACCTACGTACTAACAAAACATCCACAACGAAATAGTTGAGGAAATGTGGATGTTTAAAAATGGGCAGAATAGTGAATGTTACACAGTGTGTAAAGTGGCCACTTAAACCAGCCAATGACAGTTCGTAACCCTGTTAATGCCTAGACTTCCATATTCCATTCTCAAATGTTTTCCGAAGTGTGCAAGGAGAGTGATTTGCTAATGAATGTGCAAAAGTCGAACGTCATGGTCTTTGAAAGAAATGTAACTATGACTGAATGTAAGATTGTAGTAAATGGAGATAGTTTGAAACAGGTCAAAGAATTTGTATATCTGGGTAGTATGTTTACTAGAGATGGAAATATGGACAAGGATATTGAAAGGAGGGTTAGTGCCGGTAACAGAGTTAATGGTGCCTTAAAGTCTGTCGTAGCAAATAAGTGTCTATCGCAAGAGGCTAAATTAGCAGTTCATAATGGAGTTCTGGTACCAACCCTAATGTATGGAAGCGAAGCATGGAGTTGGAAAAAAAGGGACGAAAGTTGACTGAATGCTGTTGAAATGCGATCCCTCAGGCGAATGTGCGGAAAAACAATGTATGATAGGTGCCCTAATGTCGAAATTAGAGCAAAATGCAAGGCTGAGTTAAGCATTATCGACAAAATTAAGAAAGGTCTTTTGCGATGGTTCGGTCATGTGGAGCGAATGAATGATGAAAGAACGTCTAAAAAGATTTATGATGCGAATGTGTCTGGTTGTAGAAGTCGAGGAAGGCCGAGAAAGACATGGCATGATCAAGTACAACAAATTCTTGAAAGTGGTCTTGTGAAAAGTCGGAATAATCGACGTGCGTGCATGAGAAGATGTATGAATGTGAAGGAAGCAAAGGAAGTGTGCCAGGACAGAGTGGTGTGGCGTTCTATCCTCTCTGCCTACCCCTCCGGGGAAATGGCGTGATGGTTAGTTAGTTAGTTAAATGTTTTCCCTCTTTGTTGCAACAAATTTAGATCTAAATAACTCTCTAAAGAGGAAATCCAGTCTGTCTGCAAACATTTGGACATACTCAAAACATTGAACATTTATTAAGTTTATATGGAAAAGCTTTATCTCCCCATTAAAAAAAAAGCTGTTATTTTTTTATGAATTAGGTTTTATCTCAGTACAATTTTTTTAACAATTATTTTTACCGGTCTTTTTTTTTTGGTTGGCTTGAAGGTACTGATTTTAGCGATGAGCCCGCCAAAATAATTATTGTTTGTACTTGAAAATTAATAAAATAATATAAATAAATCATGTAATCTTTTTTGAAAAAACAAAAAAGGAATTTATTCACGAATGAATTATTTTAATGCGGTAATAAAAGTTTTTTAATAGCTGTTTCGCCCCGCTAGAATTTTCCGTATTTCCAGTTCTGATGGGAGATAATTAAAACAATGGATACTCATTTTATGTAGATGTCGTAAACCAACTTTCAACCCTTTAGCGCACAACTTTTAAAATTGTCCAACCCCCATTTGACGCGTACGTAACCCCTACCTCCGCCACCTTCGTAAATATTACGATGAACCCTTTACCGGCGATAACCTAAAAGAGTCTCTCACCTGAATTATGTATCCCTCTCGTGGTGTAGTGATTAGCGAGTTTGTTTGCCGCGCCCGCGGTTCCGGGTTCAATTTTCGGCAAGATTAATATTAAATTTTGCTTCTAAAGCCGTTTCTTTACTATAAGCGTAATTTATAGTTGATGTCGACTTTTCCAGGAATACCCGCGGCTTTAAACATTATTAGCGTACGCGTCAATCTCTTACTATACTACAATGCAGACTTTTCTCAACTTGATATTTTTTTGAGGATTTCTACTTTAGCTATCGATTTGAAAACACTTACGCTTGTTTATTTACAAAACAGGATTCAAGTTTTGATAGAACGGGGTGAGTCCCCAACGCTAGTCACGGAACATCAACCTGGTTTTACATTACATATATTTGCGATAACTCTGTTAACTTCCCATTGCTTATCAGGGCCCTGTTGCATATAATACTAGCTACGTCCCAGGAGTCTAAGAAGTTTAAAAAAACTACGAGCATTTTTCCGAGGAAATCCCCGTAGCTTGAACACGTGTCGGGAAACTTACTATAATGATAATAATGATAATGTTTGGATAATTTATATAGCGCCATTTTGTGAAAATCACCTCAAGGGCGCTGTACAATAAATAAATATCCCAACACGTCTTGCAGCTACAGAGCGCATGGACGGTTGGGATTCTAGTTCCTCGTCTCCAATTATGATATATTACAAATATAGTATATAGGGCTATATAACAGCACGTCTTGCAGCTACAGAGCGCATGGACAGTAAGAAATCTAGCCCCTATTTACATTTTTTTTTTGATAATGAAGTTTAGAGTTTAAGTGATATTTTAAAAACGAAATAAAAAGCAAATTTATAAATTTAGAAGTTAGATAGCAACAAGTCTTGCAGCTACCGAGCGCATGGACGGTTGAAATTCTAGACCCCATTTACTAAATTTAGATATTTGATAGTTGATAACATTTACATAATATGGTAAAAATAATATGATAGCTAACATCACAAAAAGTCTTGCTGCTTCAAAACGCATCGACAAATGGAATTTCAAAAACATAAGAATGATTTTAAAAAGTTAATAATAAAAAATAATTTAAAAAAACACAATAATAATACATTGAGCAAAGAACTAGTAAGTATGGCAATGAATTATTTTGGTATGCAGTAAACAGGATCTTTTGTCCGATACAGTGCACTTGAAGTAATACTTACAAAAAAGACGCTAAATTAGTTAGTACTGTTAATTAGTACTGTTTAAAGACAGACAAGCGAAGTTTCTTAATAAAAATTATGGATATCAAATTGTGGTAAACAAAAGGGTGTGTCTGTGTGTATTCGTATGCAAGTAAGTGTAGATGTGTGTTTCTGTGTATTTGTGTGGGAGTAAGTGTTCAGGTGTGTGTAAGCGTGAGCATCATTAAATAGCAAGTGGAAGCGTATCGCAGCCAGAAAGAATGAGTCTTAATTTATTTGTAAATAAATTAAGGGGCATGTATATATCAATAGATGAAAAAAAGCATTATAGTTTTAGCAAGAACGATAGAGGAAAGAGTGTTGTGCATAGTTAGTGCTATAGACTGACAGATGGAATAAATACTATTTCCTGTCACGCGAAAGGGGACATTGAGATTAATTTTGGAGAGTAGGTTAAAAGAGTCTACTCTATTATGCAATAATTTAAATAAATAGCGTTATTCAGATATAGTGCGTCTATTTTCATGGGTAAAAAAATCTTATTTGTTTAGCGGATTGGCTGTAAGTACAAAGCGTTTTATTATTTTTATAATCTAGGTATTTTAAACATTTTCGTTTGTACATTTGCAATACTTTCAATGTTTGTTATGTATTATGGGCTCCACACAAAGGATGCAAACTCCAAGTTACTACGTACAAAAGTGTTGTATAAAGTCTTCTATGTATTTGGTTTTTTAAGGGTTTGGATTTTTTTTAACTAAGCCCCATACCACAACACTTACATTCATTTAGCTCTTTAGTCTATTTGACAAAAAAATTCGTTTATTTTAGCACACAGTCGCAATGGTAACATTTCTTAGAGGTAAATTCGTTCTGTGACATGCCTATTTCTCTAATCCCCCGTGACATTTGCATACCTTAGTTTAGTCGAGGTGATCGCCAGATCCGGACTAGACGGGGCGCCGTCACGCCACCGCCTCATTAGGGCCGGCAAGGCATTTTTTATTTTCGTTCTTTATTTGATTTTTAATGGGTTAGACGTGTTTGGAATCCTAGAATGTTTGCAGACATATGAACTATTTTTTTTTACTTGTGGTATTAAAGTCATCTACCGCGTTCGCATCATTCCATTTTAACGGCTTTTGGTTTTATTTTTACATTATTTGACATAGTTTAAGGGCGCGAAATGGGCAAACAAGATGTACTATGGGCGTTAGTACTGACGTATATCGAAGTATTAAAATATTTTAAAAGGCAAACAATATGTACTACGGGCGTAACTACTGGCGTATATCAAAGTATTAAAATAGTTTAATATTATTATTATTATTATTATGGATAACTTATATAGCGCCAATAATACCTCAAGGGCGCTTTACATAGTGATTCTATAGTTAAAAGTTTTTTTTTTATTGAAGCTTTTAAATTTGTAATTTAATTAAAACAATTTATTTTGTTGACACATGCTACGGATTTATTCAAATAATTTAGAATACAAGTGGGTTTTAAGTTTTCTCCGAAACATCACTTCACTTTTACAGCCTCGCACCTCTGCTGGGAGAGCATTCCATGCCATAGGGCCTGCGACCGCAAATGCGCGTTCACTAAATTTAGTGCGCTGTTTGCGTAGAGGTACAATAACTCTTCCTCTCGCCGCAGACGTAGCTGATCTAAGCGTGAGACGCCTGTCAGCTAGTTCATCTGGAATGCATAGTTCCCTTAGATATTCCGGAGCAGAGTTGTGCAGTGACTTATACACAAGCAAACAGAGCTTGTATTCGACCCTCTGTGAGAAACGTAGCCAGTGTAGTTCCCGAAGTAGTGGAGTGATATGACTGAACTTAGAGATTCCGAAAATAAGTCTCGCTGCAGCATTCAATACAGATTGTAGGCGAGTCATTTTGTTCAACAGATAGGTAAACAATATGTACTACGGGCGTAACTACTGGCGTTTATCGAAGTAGTAAAATATTTAAAAAGTATGTACGGTATGAGAAAACATGTTTATTATAAACAAACTGTTCTTTCTCTGTGTTACACCTGAACACAGATAATTACACCTTAATTTGGGGAGGTAGGAAGAAATTGCTTAAGGCAATATGCCCGCCCTTTTATGTTTATAAAGTGTTCAATAAATAAATAAATTTGGGTGAAAACGCTAAAAATATCTTAGCTGTAAAATTAAAAATCATACAAGCATGTTTACATTTTTTAGATAATAATAAAAACATTATAAAGCTTCCGGAATTTCGCTTGACTGTGCATGGGAGCTCCTACCTCGGTTGGAGATCGACAGAAGAAGACAATGTTTATTAAGGACGATCCGAGAGAGTATTATCTGACTGAGTAACTAATTAAAGGTGCTCGTACTTGTATATACACGTATTAACTGTCCAGAGTTCACTTTAATACCGAGTGGGGTCTTGAGGTCGTGTATTATTTCCCTGGCTGTTAGCAATCGGTAATTTGGATGTTTTGAAAATCATTACGTACAGAAATTAGTTTTTTAAATTTCTTTGCTGTTCTGGGAATATATAATTCTAGACATTTACTGGCTAGGCTGGTTGAGGTGGCCACTTTAAATACTGTGTTACATTCACCATTCTTCCTTCTCGAAAATATTGTACCCATCCGTTGCAAGAAATGCAAATCTTAATTACATCATAGGTGGCTTCCTGCCTTGTATACAAACATTTGGACATACTTAAAATATTGTTGAAAATAATGTTTTATTATTTTTAGTTGTGTTTCGCTTTACAAATTTGTGTAACGAAATGCAAGAAATTGTTAATCGATTATTTTCGTAACACATGCATTGATCATAACAGGTTAGATCGATAGTACTAACGGAGTAAAAATGTAATTATATTACAATGTATAATTATTTCCTTGGAATACATTTAGCGCCGATTCGTGACGCCTCAATAACCAATAATTACATTAGATGGAACATTGCTCTTTGCACGTCTCCGTTTTAGGTAAATTTCATAACGTTTGTTAGATATTACATACAACCTATTTCAACAAAGTGCGGGTTATCACTTGAGCTCTGATTGCGCCATATGTCGGGGAAGTTCGGCGGTTTTTCCGTTTTTGTTAAAAGGCCATCAAACTAAGCCAAATAATTAATTATTTTTATGTATTATACAGGGTGTTCTTTAAACCCTGTCACATCTGAAACCACGATGATCAGTATGGGCAAGAAGACATATTAGCATATTAAAAAATATATTTAGAACAACGAAAAATTTAAAAAATAAAATATTTGAAAAAACAAATGGTTGCTCACTTCTGCAGGGGAGAAGGGGGGGGAGTGCGGCGCAGTGTTAGACTCCCCCTTCTCTCTCTTCGTTTCACCCCTGCAGAAGTAAGCAACCATTTGCTTTTTTTGATATTTAAAAAAAATTTATTCGTTCTAAAAAAATATTTTTATGTGCCAAAATGTCTTCTTGCTCATACTGATCATTGTTGTTTCGGATGTGACAGGGTTTAAAGAACACCCTGTATAATATTACTAGCGGACCCAACAGACGTTGTCCTGCCCGAACATTGACTTGCCTTCTATTAGCTTGGAACAAGACTTTTCACTGAAAAGTAGGTACCTAGGTACTTGTTAGTGATTAAATTCTAAGACTAAAAATTGTTAATATTCAAATATTGAATTTAAGTAGGTACCTGGGTACTTGTTTATGGTTGAATTCCAAAACATAAAAAAAAACTTTTTTCAAATATGGCATTCTTTTTGCAAACGTCAAACTCGATAGTTAATAGTTTTTTTGTATTTGTTACTTATGTATACCTATTGTAAAATGCAAAGAAAAAATATAATAAATTAAAGACAATTGAAGATACCTCTGTGAACTTATCATTGTTACCGGGCCTGGGCCCGAGTGTAACGAGTGGTAAGTCGGACTAGAAATCCCCTCCCCAATCCACCGGTAATGAGTCGGTTAATGGTAAATGCAAATTGAGGTCATTTCGGCTCGAATGAACCGTCCCTAATGACTTCTAGTGTATTATTTTACCCCAGACCATTTTCCTTTTCCCTATTTTCTTGGGAATTAATTCCCTTCGGCACTTGTCCGGTAAATAATTTATGGAACGATTTGATATGACGACATGTTTAATTCAGAATTAATTGTATTGAGAATTGTAAAATACAATATGACAAAACATTGCTTTTACGATTTTATGTTTTTTATTTTCTATTTTTATTAAGTTACTATTTATTTGTTACTTCATTAATAAGTACATACACCGCAAGACAAAAAAAATTACGAGTTTACCTGCTACCGCGCCCCTTGACTTTACTGAACCCTTTTTCTAAGAAATCCTTTATCGATACCTCTTTCTTTTGTTTAATAAATTAAGGACACTATGTGTCACCTTTCTACAATATTTACATTTTAAAATGTCTCAACAGTCTTGTTTTACCCGCGTTTGAGTGAACATAACACAACAATCATGGAAAGTGCAAAGCAAATGTCGATTGCGATAAAATCCAAAATAATCACATTGTCGCAAGAAAACATATCTAATTGTGAAATATCTCGTCGAGTTGGGTATTCAGAAGGTGCAGTGAGGTTTTTATTTAAAAAAATCCAAGAAACTGGATCCATAGAACGGAAAAAAGGAAGCGGACGGGGGCGCGTGACATCTGCCCGAGATGATCGCTTAATAAAAAAAATTGTTATGCGCGATCGATTTTTAACGGCACCTGAAATACACGCAGAGGTGCAGTCTACCAGCACATCAACATTTTCAGTAAAAACAGTGTCCAGGCGGCTGTTGGAGCATGGTTTCCAAGCACGGAGTCCCGCAAAGAAACCATTACTCACGGACAAAATGAAGAAGGCTAGACTGGATTGGGCGAAAGAGCACCAGAATTGGACCTTGGAGGATTGTCAAAATGTTGTTTTCTCTGATGAATCAAAATTCAACCTTTTTGGTCCAGACGGCAGAAAGATAGTTCGACGAAAACGTGGGGAAAGATATCATCCGTCGTGCGTCACTCGAACCGTTAAACATTCACCCTACGTGATGATTTGGGGGTGCATGACAGCATACGGTTTAGGACCTCTAAATTTTGTACAGGGTACGATGAATGCCATTCAGTACAAAAAAGTGTTAAAAAAACATATTATTCCAACAATCGAGGACATTACGCAGTATACCGCGGACCCAATTTTTCAGGACGATTCTGCGCCGTGCCATAGAGCCCGCACTGTGAGTACAAATATATATATTTTTAAATGCATTTTGTGACCACATGATAAATAATTTATTGTTTTTTTATAGATCAATGAATTCAAGGAAAAAATTGGCTTAAAATCGTTGACGTGGCCCGGGAATAGCCCTGATTTGAACCCGATAGAAAATTTATGGGCGATTATGAAAAAAAAAGTCGGGAAAAAAAAATCAAAAAACATTGAGGAATTAAAAAAAAACTTAATTCAAGTTTGGGAAGAAGAAATAACATCAGAAATTTTAGATTCGCTTTACGCTTCTCTAAATAATAGAATTTTACATGTTATAAAAAATAAAGGTGAATTCACTAAGTACTAAATATTTTTAAATGTTATAAATATGTTTAAATGTAAAATACTTTAATTTAAAATAAAGCGATAAGAACCTGCTTCTTAAATATGAATTAAAAAATAACATGTCTTTTATTATTCCATCACAAACACTCGACCATAAATGAACCGTTATGGGTCTCTAAGGTTCGGGTAATCTGATACCTGATATATAATGGCAATTTCTAAGTACAATTCATGAGTAAGATTTTTTATTTTAACCTTGAAATAACGAGTAGTCATCACATATGTCAAACAATATAAAAAAAAACTAATTAAATATCAAGAATAATTCATTATATGTCAATTTTAGTTTTTTTTGAGAACTCGTAAATTTATTTGTCTTGCGGTGTACTTAGTTTTCATTATATGCCTAGACTTCTATATTACCTTCTATAAAATGTTCTTCATCTCTGTTGTAATATGTTAATATTAACACCTCCCCCGGGAGTTGAATCCATTCCTTGTCTTCAAAAATTTGTACAAACTCAAAATATTGTTGATAAATCCACCTGGTCCATGAAAAGGTATAGATATTTAAAGAAAATAAAATATTTCAGGTGTTGCCTAGTATAATGAGATATAATTCAATTAGATGAATCTCACCCGCATAAATAAAGGTTTCAGCTCTTTAACTTCACAAACATCAACAGATGAAAGTACTGAAGGAATGATGTTCGAATATGGGCAGAATGGTGAATGTTACACAGTGTGTAAAGTGGCCACTTAAACCAGCCATTGACAGGTCATAAGCCCTGTAGATGCCTAGACTTCTATATTACCTTCTCTTAAATGTTCTTCATCTCTGTTGTAATATGTAATGTTAACAGCGCCCCAGGGAGTTGAATCCAGTCCTTGCCTACAAAAATTTGGACAAACTCAAAATATCGTTAAACTAACATAACATATATAAATTCTTCTCTTCCCCCGTAGCCACGCCCACTCTACCTTCACTGTGAAAAATTCATGTATATTAAGTTAGTTTGTAACTAACCCTGAAGAAGGCATAGTATTGCCGAAACTAGTTGGTTGTCAATTATAAAAAATATAAGTGGTACATAAAAACAAAGTGATTTGTGTGAACACGCACAGCGCAAAGATCTATATTTCTCTGAAAACCGCACGTAAATAGGTTAAGCTGTTTAGGAGAAGTTCAGTGACATCACACATACAGAGGAATTATATATATATATTTATATGTAGGTACAAATCGGTAAACATTTTTTGTAGATTACCAATAAAATAAATCACTGCTTGCCACTGCTAGCCACGGAACCACAACCCGATTCTATAATGGCTGTCTCGCTTTGCATAGTGTGCAGATTTCGACTCTCAGATACTTTTTTTTTACGTTTCTGCTTTCTTTTCCTGTTTTCACTCTCAACAAACTGTGTACCTTCTACAAAACATGATCAAAATAATTTAAATTAATACAAAACTCAAGTAAAACGATGTTTTTGTGTTACGAAACACGTATATAAAAATATTTAACTAGCAACTGCAACTAACGAAGCATTACTAAAATATATCGGATATATTAGTACCGCCTATTTAGATATGCTAAATTTACACTAACGGGTTTTCTATTAATTATTTACGTTCGAATTGTACGTAACAGTTGCGATCAGTGAAATGAACTTCACAGACGAAATGTATCTACAGTTAGTTACTGTTTATTTTTTTACTTAGAGTATTTACATCTAGGGTTTTTATGTCGTTTTTATAGCTAGATTACCGAATACCAAAGTTGAAATCGACATTTGGACTGTGAACAACAAATGAGTAAAATCGTCCATGCTCACCTAGAAACCTTTGATCTTTGTGTACCAAATTTGTACCGGGAATTACATTATAAAAAGTAATTATTTTTCCAATACGATATATCTTTTTAAATAAATGAAAAATCTGCATTATAATCAAACCACAAATATATTTTTTAAAAAAGGAAGAACGTACTTATTCTTATTCTGTGGTGGGTGGTACGCAAGCTCCTGACGTCACTGCGACCTGTGAAGGTCTATTGTGACGGGTCCCCATGAATATGTTTAACCCTCCAAGCCCTGGTCTATAAAGAGTCTGGCTACTGTGTGGATGGCCACAGTTTACATTTTGCTAAATCTTCTCCTGCAAGCCCAGATCCGTAAAGTATCAGGCTATTCAGTAGGGGGCGAGCTCTGTAACATCCTCAGGTTTAACCAGTGATCCCCCGAGGATTAGGCTCCTTTTTTATGTAAAGCACATCACATATAATGTGTATAGGTGTTTCCTCATCTGCACTGCGGAACCTACATCTAGAAGTTTTGGTAAGGTTTATTCTAGCAAGGTGTTTGTTCAATCTGCAGTGTCCTGGTCTAGTGATAACAGTTGATTTGATTCAGGTATGATATTGATTTGATTAGGTCAAAAACAAAACATTGCTAGAGTACCTTTTTATCAATTCCTTCGCATGGTCTGACCAGGTACTAAAAACGTAGCTGCTATCATATGTATTTATAATATTGAGGATTGTTAAGCGGTGCAAATTTTAACACAAATAAATGGGTGGCAGCTCCACGCAAAACTGATCCCCAGGAGTCAATTTTAGGAATGAATCACTTAAAAATGGCCAAACTACTAAAAAAACATCCAAATATGTACCGACCTTAGAATAATAAGCTAATAGGGTCGCCCATACGGAAAAAACCTTTCTATGACTCTTTCTTTACTTCTATTTATGGACCACGAAATAAGCTATTGATTACAGCAATATTACGGGCCGTAGGTACTTGGGTTAAGAATTGCAAGCGCTAACCGAAACCGCTTGTTACATGTTTGTCGCTAAACTAAAAATTTGGAATGCTTTTGCTCTATTAAATAGAGATTAAGGGCTTCTCTAGAGAATTATCTCTCTGAGGTACCGACAGTGATTTTAGTCCTTAAAATATAGCTTGATTAGAATGGCAGTTGTCAGAAAACGTGACGACATAACTTTGTAGAAACGTCTAAGAGTGATTTATATTGACACGAAAAATCATTCGTATCTGGCATGTTAATTTTTTTTTTAATACAACGCTTGACATATAAATCACCATAATTATATAAAATCAGCTTTAAAACAAAAAAAAACAAAAATAAACTTAATTATTAACGACGTTCTTACAAGGTTACATTATTTTGCAAAAAACGTTAGAGATGGGACAAATTGATCGAATACAAAAATAATTAATTTGATCTTCATGAAAAAAGTATAAATGTCTTTTTTTATGAATAATTGTCTTAAATACACTATATAATAGGCTTGTTTTTGCGTTTTTATATAAATTTTCGGTAACAGAGCTACATGTTTTCATGAAAAAACTAATAAAATCGATTTGATCGGTACATGATCAGTGATCAGTAATTTCCCATCACTATTAACATTAGTTTTACAGCTCTCATTTTAATTAAGCTATATTTTAAGGACTATAGTTACAGAAAATGCATTCTCATACAAGAGATACTTAAGTTATTTTACACCTCGGCTGGTGTTCCAAACGCTCTCGCGGCCGTAGAAAAACAATTTATCTAGTATATTTACGTACAAAATACACGAGATAAAGTGTTTTTTTCGGCCGCGAGAGCGGTACAGAATACCATCTCTGACAAATTTGTACCGTCAGAGCAAAATATTAATGTTAATAAATATGTTGCTCACACTCCTATGTTATTTTTAGTCATGGACATTATTAAATGTTTGTAAATATTTGTACATAACCTTTTTTCTATGTCTACCGTACCCGTCTCTTCGTCAGGACACTTATTAAACTAACACGAAAATCCCACTCAACACCCGGACTATAGGAGTGTTAGATATCACGTTCTATCAGCACGTTAGTTTTGTATTTTCGTGCAAGAAAAAAATGTTTAAAAAAAAAAATGGATATGAATATTTATTTTTTTATGCAGAAAATTCTCATTAGCTTTGTAGACTGTTGAAGATAACACTGTTCACCTTTCATTGTAACCGGCGCTCAAGCACTTTTCTAGTTTCAGTATTTCAAATATTTACCTTTGATATCAAATAATGACATTTTAATGATCGTGGAATTAATAGTGGATAGAATTGAATATTTCACGTCATGAAAATACCACAAGAGTATTAATACAACTAATTCTGCAATCAATATGTGGTTTGTCGAACATGTTGACAATAGGGAAATATCACATTCTGCAAATACAGATGAATACTCGTATATTATATGTGAAATGGATTCAGAAAAATTAGTTGTGATTTCAAAATCAATATGGAATTATTGAGAAATATATTTTTTAAATATTTTTAATTTATTTCTTAAGTTAATTTATATTAAAACTTATATAAACTATTATGTACATTTACATCATCTATATATATTTACATTTCCTTACAGTAACTTATACATTTATTTTTAAATTCTTTCAGACACTTTTCATTCTTCATACATTCAGGCATCTCATCATACATTTTTAAACCCTTATACATCAAACAATTTTGCGACTCAGCTCTTTTCAATAATGGTAGTCTTATTTTATCCTTTTGTCTAGTAGCATATTCATGACAATTTTTGTTTAAGACAACTTTATCCTTAAAATATTTTGGTAATTTATCGTGAAAAAATTTATGTATAAATATCAACATATTAAATTTAAGTCTCCTTCTTACAGATAACCATTTTAGTTCATCTCTCATTTGTTTTACATTGCTATATTTATTTTTCTTAAGAACTATTCTCATCGCTTTATTTTGTAAAATTTCTAGTTTATTTCAATTTCCTTCGTTTGCTAAAAATAATATTGTTGAGCAGTAATCTATATGTGGAAGAATGATTGTTTTGTAAATTAGTTCTGCAGTATCTTTATTTAATTTATTTCTCAATCTACTAAGGAAAAATATTTTTTTTGATTTTCCAACCACGATGATCAGTATGGGCAAGAAGACATATTAGCATATTTTATATGTACTTAGAACAAACAATTTTTTTTAAAGTGAAATATTTAAAAAAAACAAAAAGTTGCTTACTTCTGCAAGAAGTAAGGGGGGCGCGGCGCAGTATTATACACCCCTGCAGAAGTAAACAACCATTAGCTTTTTTTTGAAATTTAATTTTTAAAATTTTATTCGTTTTAAAAAAATATTTTAATGTGCCAATATATCTTCTTGCTCATACTGATCATCGTGGTTTCGGATGTGACAGGTTATAATGAACACCCTGTATAACTTTTAAAATAAAATTATTAAAAAATGTGTTTTTTCAAAAACGCGACATGTTTGGCCTTGACTATTGTGACGTCAAGATTCGTGACAATGTTCTCTTTTAATTTAATCGGTCAAAAACAAAGTTCAAAATTTAACCGAATATTGACTTACTTATTAGATAGGCCGGGGGTGGCAAATAAAGTGAACATTTTTTCGGAAATTTAAAATTTAAAATTATAAATTTAAAATCATTTTTTATGTTACTAATTAGTATATTTTTTTTACTCGACAGTATTACATAGACATTAAATTAAAAAAAAACAATTAAAAGGTTATAAATCCCTATTTAAATTTTTTAATCAATAATATTTATTTTAATTGTCTATGTCCCAACGGAAGAAGAAATAAATTCTCTGTGTGAAATAGAGCCAGAATGTTGAACTAGTGTTTTTGAATCGATGGTTGCTCTTGTCTGATGTCTCTCATTTGATTCCTAGGCGTGACTATGACGAAGTTCAGTGGTTTTAAAATTTACTTGTTTAAACTATTAGTCGGCCTCGTGGTGTAATGGTCAACACGTTTGCCCACCATGCAAGAGGTATCGGGTTCAAGAATTTTGTTATTATTTTTTATTATTAACACTTTGTATCCCGGAGCCGTGTCAACACGTGACTATATAACCATACGTTGTGTCCCGGTCCCGTGTTTTCACGTGGTTTACCAGCTGTCTGAAAGGGTGTATTTTTTTTATATCTATTGACTTTTATCAGTATTTTTTCGCTTCTGATAAACCACGTGAAAACACGGGACCGGGACACAACGCATGGTAATTATAATCACGTGTTTACACGGCTCCGGGATACAAAGCACAAAAAAAGGAATGAGGCCCTGTTCATGTGTGAATATTGCAGTGCGCAATGTGACTCTCCATTAAGGTCAATGTTGGTAAAACTATCATACAAAATGACTTATTCAATTGTTTCAAATAATAGAGAAGTTTGATTTGATTTAACCCAGCATTTTCTTAATTATGACACTTTTAAGAAACCCTTAACATAGCATGAAATTTCACAAAAATGGGCCGGGCGCACGGTAAATTCTATGTGTACTCGGCCGGTACTCAAAGTGTTAATAAAACATTTAATACATGAACAAGATATTATGCTCTCAGGAGTTATTAAAAAAAACTCGTTTGGGACCGTACATAAAAAGAAAACATTTTTGTGACAATACATAATATTTATTTTTATTTTATTTAAATCTTAAAATAGGGCACACATATCATACATATTGTTATGTGTGTTCTAATAATAACATTGCAAATATATTTAATTTATAAATTGTTTATCACATATGTCTTGACCATTATTTTAAATTTTGATATGTTTTTTTCTTCATAAATATTTTTTTCCATTTCGTAATACTTTTTAATTGCTTTAAATAAAATTGAATTTTGTGACTTTGCCTTTTTCCTAAATGGAAGTCTACTTTTGTTCTTTTCTCTAGTATTGTGATCGTGTTCATGCTGGTTCCGATCAATTTTTTTCCAAAATTCTGTTTTTTTATTAGAGTTTATAATTTTATGAACAAATATCATTGTATTGTAAAATATTCTTTGTTTATATGTTAATAATTTCATTTCATTTACCATCGACTTTACCCTCGTATATCTGTTTTTTTTCAAAATGTTTCTAAAGGCTTTATTTTGTAATACAGTTAGTTTATCTATGTTTTCTTTGTTTGATAAAAATAAAATGCTACTACAGTAGTTAACGTGTGGTTCAATAATTGCTTTGTAAATAGTTTTGCAGGAGTCCTTATCAATAAATCTTCTGATCCTTCCCAAAATTGATATTTTTTTTGCAATCTTATTTAATACCATCTTAGCGTTTTGGTGAAATGTAAGTTTTGAATCCAACATTACACCTAAATATTTCATTTCAGTGACTTCATTAAGTTTTTTATTTTCTATTACAATTGATGGTGTAATTTCTATTCTTTTGTTTCCTATATTCATATATTTAGTTTTGTTAACATTTAATTTTAATTTATTAATTTTTAGCCACAGTGATACACTATTAAGATCATGATTTAGTCTGTCCATAATTGTTTTATAATTTTCTCCCGATATATATATTAAGGCATCGTCTGCAAAGAGTCTTATTTTTGAATATTTTAATGTTTCGATATATCAGTTATTATAATTTAAAACAGTAAGAACACGTAATATAAGAAACATAAAACACAGTATTTTACACTATTTATATAAATGACATTAATAGCTATCACTATCAAAAAGATTTAAGTAATATTTTTTATTTGCGTCACCTTTAGATTTGCTATTCGACTTTTCGTTATTTAGTTTATCAGGCAGTTTGTTAAATTGGCAATGGCCAATATTTTCCGGAAACTTTTTGCCGAACGAAATAGGCCGATTTCTTATGTTTCTAAAATTGTTAAATCGTGTTTTTCTCGTGTGCGTTTGGTTCAAGCAAATTTGGCGGCTCCGAAGATTACTTTAGTAATTTTGTTACGATATCGTTAGGAAACATTTAGTCGAAGCGGGGAAATTGGCCAATTTCTCATTTGCGATATGGTAATCATTCAATGAAAATAGATAATGAAGTTTTAATTAAATTGAACACATTGTCATAGAATCCGTCATTCGCCTATTCGCCCCCTGTCGGTGCCATGACGAAATTCAGACGGCAAAAAAATCGCTTTCAAAGTAGGGTAAAAAAAATTACCACCCTGGCAACACTAACGAAATGTACATTTTTTTTCTTCGACAATCTGACACATGGAAAAATAATTCAATTTCTAAGTAATGCATTTGTTACATACACATTCATTTGCTAATTATACGTGAAATGTGATTGCATCCTGTTTTTTTAGGATCCTATAGTCCTTAAAATGTAAGATGATTAGAATGACAGCTGTCAAACCCAAATCAATAGTGATGGGACATTACTGATCACCGATCATGTACCGATCAAATCGATTTTATCAGTTTTTTCATGCAAACATGAAACTCTGTTTCCGAAAATTGATAAAAAAACGCAAAAACAAGCGTATTATAGTGTGTTGAATACAATTATTCATAAAAAATAAGACATTTATACTTTTTTCGTGAACATTATCAAACAATTTTTTTTTTATTCGATTAATTTACATTGATCAATTTGTCCTATCTCTAACGTTTTTGCAAAATGATATAACCTTGTAAGAACGTCGTTGATAATTAGGTTTATTTTATTTTTTTAAGCTTTAAAGCTGATTTTATATATTTATGTGTCGAGAATTGTATTAAAAAAATGAATTAACTTGCCAAATACGAATGATTTTTCGTGTGTCAATATTAATCACTTTTTAGACGTTACTACATAGTTATGTCGTCAGTTTTCCTGACAACTGTCATTCTAATCATCTTACATTTTAAGGACACAGCACGGCATAGTTGAAATCAAATCAGGAGTTGCGTGCTGAGCGATGTCTACAAGGAAACTAATAGGTCAAAACGTAAAACTACTCATTTATGAAAAGTTTAGTCGCCTTCTGTTTTATGTACGTATGCGGCTTATAGACTATTCTTAATTCTATGCTGTCAGCTATTCAAAAAAATGTTTGTAGAACTAACATATTATTTAGTAGGCATGTCAAAATTGACGAATGATTTTTCACGTTGATACGGGACTTGAGCGCCCTTAGTTGTAAAATTCGCGTTCAATTATCGAATCCCGCCGTAATGACGTCATAAAATATGGCTGAAATTATTCCTGCCAATTTTATTTGCATTACAACACCGGCTCTTCCCTCTCCGTGTTCGAGGAAGAGGAGCGGGGGTGAAAATTGGAGAGGGGGCAGTTATACCGAAAGTTGTTTTCCCGGGAAAGTACGGTGCCCATCACCCAGCTAGATAGTTATTGCGCAATATCTGTACAGGTATGCAGAGAGAATGGAGCGCTTTCGCCGTTTCTTATCTTTACGTATATACATATTTAGATTCCTCTGTTTCAATCATTATTTATTATACAGCATAAGTGCTTTTTACAATATAAAATGTAACAATATAATGAGTTAGATAGAAATACAAAAATTAAAAAAACAAATAATTCATTACATTAATTCCTTTGTTCCTCCCATAATATATTTGCTTCAAAACTTTCTTATTTTTATTGAATTTTTATTAAAACTATCTTAAATAAATATGTATTACTATTACGTATTGTCGGTCTCGTGGTGTAATGGTCAGCGCATTTGCCCACCATGCGAGAGGTCTCGGGTTCGATTCCCGACATGGTTGATATGAAATATTATTTAAATAGGTGTTTTTACACTGAAATATTTTATAGTCCCTAGACTGGTACCTGAAGCGTAAGACTGATCACCTCACTTTCATCTTCATGTAACAAAAAAGATCAATATTCGCGGCAATTGGTGTACGAATCCAGTGCCCTATGCACCATTAGGTGCGGAAAAGGAATAATGATGATATACATAATATTTAGATTCCTCTGTTTCACTCATTATTTATTTATTATACGGCACAAGTGCCTTTTCCAATATAAAATGTAACGATATAATGAGTAAGTTAGATTATTATTAAAAATTAAAAAATAATCAATTCATTCAAACATATATTCTTCCACAACATTATTTTTTGGTATGTGTATTTTTGTACATACACAAATCTGGATTTCTCCCGAGGGGGAGTAGGTATATATTTTTTTTATCAATATTCCTACAGAGATGAGGTAGAATTTTTTCAAATTCAGGATTATCGATATTCGAGCGTTTACATATTCGCTAATAAGCGGAATGGGGAATGTTGTAAAAAACGTAAAGTGGCCACTCAACCCAGCCAATGACAGGTCATAAGCCCTGTAAACGCTCGAATATCGATAATCCTGAATTTGAAAAAATTCTACCTCATCTCTGTAGGAATATTGATAAAAAAAAATATATTCTTCCCTTAATATATTTTTATATAAAACTTTTTTTTTTTTGTTAGAACTTCTTTAATTAAATATGTATTACTATCACGTTATTCTCCTGTCTCTATTATTTATAGGCATTTTAAGGGTAATCTCCATTCAACATCCCTCCTTTTTCCTATTTTATCCTAATCTTTTCTTATCTTTTTCATCCCTCCTAACGCTTTGAGAACGAAATCATTATTATTTCAATTTAACTCTCTCGTTTGATATTCTTAAAAATATTATAATATACTCGTACATATTTATATTTTTAATCTGTTCATTAGTATGTCTACAAAAAGTATTATACAGCCGCGAAAGACTTTAATTGGACTTATACTCCATATTATAATATGAAATGTTAATAAAGGTACTGTTGTTTTTCCAAATAAATAAATAAAATAAAAAATAACATTATGTTAACTGTCTTTCCATCGGGGTAGACGTAATGGAACTAACGCTTTTCATTTTATTTTTTGCTTAACACGCATGCATCTGTAGGATTGGGTTGTTGAGGGCTGGCGGAGCTCCTACCCCAGTTAGAAATTTACAGGAGATACGAGGTTGCTGTTTGATGCGTATTTATTGCATGTTGAATAAATATATGACACCGTGCTGTGGAGCGCTAAAGTAATGTAGATGAGGAGTTGAAGTATCTCCACTTGAACTACATGCTGTATAGATAAAGAAAATTTAAAAAATAATCGTGTGTATAAGAAATCCAAATGCTGCCTATATAACGCCTGCATAAAACCTATTCTCTTCTATAGATGCGAATCGTGGCACCTCTCTAGTGCACAAAACGGAAAAATACTGCGTTTTGAGAATAGGTGTCTCAGAAGAATCTTGAGTGTGCGGTGGTTTGACTTTGTGCGGAATAAAGTAACGAGAGAACGGACGCAGCAAACTCCGGTGACAACTGTCATCAAGCGGAGGCGATACGGTCGGCTTGGCCATGTGCTGCGGAGGCCTCCTGAGAGCCTTAACCACGCTTGCCTACTTTACAAGGAATCAGGTTCTCGACGTCCTGCACGTCCACTGCTGACTGTTCGTCGGTAGTTCGTGTCAGAACTACGAGACGCGAACCCGACTTGGGAGGATGCACAGGAGCTGGCAGCCGACAGAGATGCCCGGAGGATCTTCGTGGACACCATATGCTCCAACTAGGGAGCGGAGATGGAATGATGATGATGATGATGATGTAAAATAATCTCTTGTGTTAAAAGCATCGTTCGTTTTGCCGCCTAAATGAAACTTTTTCGCTATTCGGCGCCTTATCTTGAATCGCGATCTGTGATTGGCTCACGAATCGGGTCCCTTAAGCCCGTATTACATGGGTCTTCTTCCGCTAGATCATCTTGAGCAGTTTCTTGTACAATGATTCTTATGTCAAATCTTAAGCCATTTTATTTGCTGTTTTACACGGGGTGGTTTCAAGGATTGCATACGCAGTACGTGGTTGATTTCGGCGCCATGACATCATCTTTAAAAAATAGGACGTGTACTGTTTTTTTTTTAAACCACAGATTTCCACTAGTTTGTATATTGCACGACGCAATCTTAACTGGGTCAAATCTTGTATAAGCGGACGACAGAAATGTGCTTGTTAATTTCATGATTGGATCTAGAAAATTGGAAACTGGATTGCTGAAAATAAACTAACATTAAACCCATCTAAAACGGAATAACTATGGATGGCTTCAGCCAGACGACAGAATTTGATTCAGGATACGGCACTACCCGATGTAAGGAGTACCGCTTTACCCACCGTTAAACTACTGGGAGTCTTCCTTAATTTCGATCTTTCTCTTGACGCTCAAATTAGTAGAACGATAAGTTCATGCTTTTACCAGCTGAGACAGATTAAATGCATAAGCAAAAAATTTACCCGTTGATGCCGCCCGTCAATTAATAAATGCGTTTGTAATGCCTAGAGTCGATTATTGTAATGGTATCTACGCTGGTCTATCAATGAATAAAATAACTCGCCTCCAGTCTGTATTGAATGCCGCAGCGAGACTTATTTTTGGAATCTCTAAGTTCTGCCATGTCACTCCACTACTTCGGGAATTACACTAGCTACATTTTCCACAGAATACAAACTTTGTTGGCTTTTGTATAAGTCACTGCACAACTCTGCACCAGAATATCTAAGGGAATTTTGCATTTCAGATGAACTAGCTGACAGAAGTCTTACGCTTAGATCAGCTACATCTACGCCGAGAGGAAAAGTTATTTTACCTCTACGCAAACAGCGAACTAAATTCGGCGAACGCGCATTTGCGGTCGCAGGCCCTATGGCATGGAATGCTCTCCCAGCAGAGGTGCGAGGCTGTGAAAGTGAAGTGATGTTTCGGAAAAAACTTAAAACCCACTTGTTCTCTAAATCATTTGAATAAATCCGTAGCATGTGATAGTAGTATTGTGCCTAGTATACGAGATTTAGGTATTATGCCTGACACTAAACTTTCTTTTACAACTAAATACCTAAAACTCCTTGGATTTATTAACAGAAGTACAACTGACTTCAAAAATATATCAATATCCTTTAAACTCTTTTCTGTTCTCTAGTTCAACCGCAATTAGAACTTTCCTCTGTTATCTGTTCTCCATATTTTTATGTTCACATAAAAAATATTGAATCAGTTCCACATCGATTTTTAAGAAAGATAGGCTGGAGGTTGGGCTTATCCAGAGACCAAAATACGTATAATGAGTTAGAAACTATTATTATTTTTATTTTGTTTATTAAGAAAAACAACAGCAATACAAAGAAATATACACAACATAATAAAAAAAACATAAAATAAAGCCAAATCAGTTTTTCACATAAATACAATTATAAAAATCCAGTTCAGTTAAATATAATTTATAGAAGTGCATGTGTGCGAGTTTTTTTTTGTGTGTGAGGATGCGTGTGTAAAAAAGTGGAGTGTGGTTTTGGTAGGTATGTGAATATGTGTGTGATTGTATATGGGTGTGAGGGTAGGTTTAAGGACAGGGTAAGTGTGTATTTGATATGAGTGAATAGAAACAATTTAAAATTATAATGTAAAAATATAAATATATTTTTTTTTATAACGAAACATAATTTTTTTCAAATAATAGTTTTTTAATTTTGGTTTTAAAAGTGAGTTTACTGTAATTAAATATGTCTATGTTATTGAAAAATAAATTATAATTACGCGTCAAGCGAATCAGAGGAGAGTTCTGAGCATAGTTGGTGCGAACTGTGGGTACATGGAAAAGAGATAGATTCGTGTGACGGGTGCGGTAGCCAGGTACGTTAAGGGCCAACTCAGAAACCAGAACAGGACTATCAAGACGTCCATTAAGAATGTCATGTAAAATACCCATATCTAATAACAAACGACGATCCTCAAGACTAAGTATATTATGTTTATGACAAGAAGTTTTATAGTTAAGGTCCGTAAATCTGGATCTCCAATTGAGATGTCTCAAAAATGTTTTCTGAATATTTTCAAGCCTTATCTTGTGTATGGAATACTGGGGAGACCACACAGGGGAGGCATATTCAAGGAGACTACGAACGTAAGCGAAATAAATTAATTTGATACTACCAATTAATTTATTATGAAATTAAAACTTTGTTATCAGTGTTCCACAATTTTATTATTTTTACAAGTACACAACTTTAGTTTCGGGAGAGCACTCCTCCCACCGACGGGTGATATAAAACACCGATAACAAAGTTTTATTTTCATAATGATTAATAATGAAGTGTTACGAAGTGAATGCCGATTCAATTTTAAAAAAGTTAGAAACTAGTTTAAATATATCTTCTCTTCGAGACCGTCGAAATAAATCCGACCTAGTCCTATTTAAAATTCTCAACTCGTTGATGCGCCTGAACTACTGAGCTCAGTTAAATTAAATATCTCAACTAGAAACCTCAGACAAAACTTACTCTTTCGTACCGATAACCATAGAACTAACTATGGTTTTTATTCCCCTATGCCCAGAATCCTTAGGTCTGCCAACAAACATACCAGTCTTGATTTCTTCGATAACAAGTTGTCTTCTTTCAAACGATCACTGAATCAAATTCAATTATAAACACCTCTCTCCCGCTTCCACTCCCACCAAGTCTACTATATACCATTGTGTCTTTCTACTTTCGTTTAAAATAATTTTCTATTAATAACAATGTCCTTAAAAATGCCCATTGAGCGGAAAGTAAACTGTTCTGCTTAAATTACAAATTAAAATAGGTATAATTAAATTTCTTTCTTTATATAAACACTTTGTAAAGCGCCCTTGAGCTATTATATTACGAAAATGGCGCTTTATTAATTATCGCGCATAATAATAATTATAACAAGATCTTGTACCATTTTCTGACACGCGTAATACGGGCTTTAGTGATGTAAAACTTTGAAATGAAAATAATAAAAATTGTTTTGATTGGTGTTTCCCTCCCCTTTGAAGAGTTTTGTCTACCCCCTCCGCTTTTCGCGTTCGCTGAACTGCGGCTATTTTGGCCCTTACTCTTCTCGGCTTTTCTTTTTCGCCGGTAGATTTTATTTATTGAAAATACCAGTAAGTTAGATTACTTTTAAAAGTTTCGTCTGAAAAATAGTTTTTGTCCTTTTGACGGGGCAATCACTTTGATTAATTCACTTTAATGGTATAATGCTCCCGATGTTCTATATTCAAAGGTATTCTGAAAACGCCGGGGTCAATTAAACTTCTGGAATCGTCTAATTAAAAATAAAACCACCCTTTTTTATACTCGTTTGGGTTGACTTTTTAAAGTCGAATAAATGAGTGAAACAATAAACATTTTCGAATAGTATGGATGGCAACAGAGTATCATTATCAGTATTATTATCGTCATAACCATAATTTCTCTTTCCGGACCCAGTGGTGTTTAAGGCACTGCATAAATAAACAGAGTAGCGGGATAAGAGCTTTCTCTACAGAATTGTTAATAACCTAATAACCCAGAAATTGTTAGAAGCATTTCATATCGAGTCCTTGTCCGTAGAACTCGTCAATTCTCTACTCTTCGACATTCTTAACTCGTCGACTAATTATATGAAAAATAGCACTCTTCGAAGAATACAGATTACCCATAATGACAGTTTTAGTGACATCGACATATTACACTGTAAATACCATATTTGTATCAGGTATGTTAAAGACATTTTAATTTTATCTTTCAATTTTAACTTTTTGATTTCAATTCTTAATTTTAACTTTTAATTTAAATTTTTAATTTTTATTTTTATTTAAACTTTCAATTTTAATTTTAATTTTACTTTTAATTTAAATTTTAACTTCAACTTTCAATTTATACTTATTCGTATGTACATCTACTACTTGCATCTAATTAATTATTGTTGGTTGTGAATTTTTACTGAGAAATATAAACATTCATGGAAGCAGATAGAGAGGGAAGAAAAGTAGAGTTGGAGCTATAGGTACAATGTCTTCTCCCTTTTATGTTCTTTTTATTTAATATTTTTATTTTTTTAGAATTATTTTTTTTTCTCTCTCCTGCATTCATAATAAATTAATATGAAATCTGCAATTGGTCTTACTTTTTTAAAATTGTTCTTTTGTACCTTGTATTTATATAAAGACTATGATTTCCTTAATTTGATCTTCTGTTAATTAATGGTAAGGTGATCAGTCATACGCATCAGGTGCCGTCCAGGAACAGCGAAATATTTCAGTTCTAAAAACCTCAAGAAATATTTAAAGATACTACTACTGTTTTTGTGGGTACCTTCTCTACAAAGATGTCTACATAATGTAGACTACATGCAATTAAAAACTTGATATATCTGTGGGATTTATAGTCCATGATCGATGACACACACACGTGTTGACATATTTCACCTGAAATAGAGTGACGACCGATGAAGCAAGTCATCATTTTCCATCGAATCCAATACAACAAATTATGCACAAGGACAAATTATGAAAGGAACGTGGCCTATAAAAAAACCACAAGGCGTGATAACGCCCAGCAGTTCAGTTCTGTCAGTTCAGTTCAACGCAGTCACACAGTTCCAGCATGTAGTTCAACTGCAGCCTCTTCAACTCCTCATCAACGTCACACTCGCGCGACACAATTTACTATTTATTTGCCATGTAATAAATGCGCATTCAAACAGCAACCTATGTCTTCTGTTTATCTCTTAAGCTAGGGTTTCCTAGGACAGCGGTGCCCGTATCTTAACGGCCGTAGTGAACGGTGAAGCAGTGGACAACCGTCGTAACGTCGACTAGAGAGTGTTTTCCTAGGGAAATGGTGTTTAATGGTGTTGATAAAGCTAGGGTTTCCTAGGACAGCGGTGCCCGTATCTTAACGGCCGTAGTGAACGGTGATGCGGTGGACAGCCGTCGTAGTGGTGACTAGAGAGTGTTTTTTTTTTTTAACGGTGTTATCAACATCGTTTTCCTAGGAAACCACTCTCTAGTCACCGTTACGACGGCTGTCCACCTCATCTTCTTTCACTACGGCCGTTAAGATACGGGCGCCGCTCTCCTAGGAAACCCTAGCTTAACACCGTTTTCACTCTCTAGTCACCGTTACGACGGCTATCCACCGCATCACCGTTCACTACGGCCGTTAAAATACGGGCACCGTTGTCCTAGAAAACCTTATCTTAACTGGTGTAGGAGCTCCAACCCGTCAACTCTGGAACACCTAACCCTACAAATCTCTCTTTTTTTTTCAAATAATGAAATCGTATTTTGCTATAATAGGCATAAATTCTGTACCTCAGAGGCAGACAGATGCAAATCCAGAATTCGATGAAATGACTTTTTGATTTTTGTACGCAGTTTATGATCATGTCCATTATTTTTGAAGAAATGTTAGTCTCACAATGAAAGAACCAATGTGTTAAAAATACTTAAAATTCAAATTAATGCTATAAATTATAAGAAAACACTTAGAGAAAGTAGATTCTTTTGGCTCTTGTTGAACATTTGACGTTTGGATTTGCATCCGTCTGCCTCTGAGGTACAGAATTATATAATGGTTATACATATTCAAATTATGGACTAACATTATTAGTAAGCGTTTTTTTTTAACCTATATTTCAAAATATGTCGTTTTTTCTTCATGTAATAGTATATTAGGAGTTGACGTTGCATTCTTTATGTCCAGAATCGAAAAGTGGACAGCAGGTAGTGTGGAGACGGCTCTATGCGATCCCTTGAAAATTAGGTTAATTGGTAGACCCCCACATTGTGAATAATGAGCGAACGGGCAACGGGCAAGGAACGTGGCAGAAGGGAGAAGGATGGGGTGGAAAGGTAGAGGAGGGGTTGATCGTTAGTTAGAACAAAGATATGTGAGAATATGAAAGTGGAGAGGACTTGGGTCACGAATAACAAAGCGAACGTCCAGTTCATTATTCATCATCATCGTATCTCTTACCCACACCATCATTTTATTTAATTTAAAGAACACTTCTGTAAAAAAAAACATTGAAAACTCATTTGTTTTTTACAATTTTTTTTTTCTGCCGACCGGTTTTAAAGTATACAAGTTTAAATAGGTCCAAAAGTTTTCACGGTCACTGTTATCAATTTGTTTCTTTTTTGGGTGATACCGTGTGTGTTGGATTTGTTCCGACGTCTCGGCTACCTTTGCAGGAGCCATCAGTTTACCATGAAGATGTACTTTGTTAAATTGTACGGTGAAATTTCTTTAAATTGTACGAAAAAAAAATATTTTGATAAAAACGCACTTCTTTGAATGACGTCACTGGTTCATATTTATATACAAATTCTTCAAAATAAGGCAATGAGGATTATACTCAAAATATATATATATATATATTCTAATGTAGAAAAAATGCACAAAGAAATTGGCTTGCGCACAGTAAACCAACAAATTTAATATTATCTGGCAATTTTTATACATAAAATAATTAAGGGGATGAATAAAATAAAAACAATAATAAAATTTATCCAACAATGCCATATATGAAACAAGGGGTAAAAAAAAGATAAGATACCAATGAGGAAAAAAACAGAATCTCAAAACTCATTGTACAAGGGATTGAAGCTGTACAATGTGTTACCTGAAGAAATAAAGGAAAAAGAAAAAAATGAAATACTTCAAATTAATTTGAAAAAATATGTTATTGAGAAATTTTGATTAAAAAAATGTAATATTATTAAAAGTTTATATTAGTTCTTAAGATGTTATGAACTAACTTAATAAAGCATAAATAAATAAATATGAACCATCCAATGATATGAGAGCTTTGAAGGATATCCGGTTTGGTCACTGTAAACGAACCAATCGGAAGAACTGTCATAAAACAACCTCTGACGTCACACTCGGAGTTATTTCAGAAACACAAAGCTTTAAAAAGTCACAGCGCTGATAATATGATACATAAAAATATTTAATTTTTTTGTTTTTGTTTAAAATTCTATTAACAAATAAAAAAGACACTGAACTACCTCATTGTCAAATAAATACATACAATATATGTCTTAAATTTTTGTTTTTATCTGTAAGTATCTCATCTTTTGGTTAATGTAACACGACGTTTCAGCGCCTTTTTAAGAGAGTTTTTGGGAGTTTTAAACATATCTAAAACCCACATTCGGGGACATTCAATGATTTTTACGTATTTTTGTAGGGTGGGTCACCCTTCGCCCTGACTCCGGACAGACGCCCCAAATCTGAACAATTACCGACCGCTTGAATTCTTTTATACTCCCTCCCGAGGCGATAACATCTAATCCCCATAGTTTCTTAAGAATACTTTAGCTAGATAACTTTACTACGGTATCCTTTATGTTCGACTTCTTTTATTTTTTTATTTATTTATATTTTTAAAAATTGTGTATGAATTTTTTTACATCGAAGATAATGGGGTGTCCCGTGCCGAATGAAACACTTAAGATTTTGAAATATGCCTTAAATACATATTAAACATAATAAAATCATATGAAACTGACTTATTTGGCCTGATCCACTTATCAATTCGTGCGCAACTCACTTATAAATAAATATATAAATAGGCAGTAGGTCCTTGGAAAATATTGGCCATTCCGAATATAATAAACTGCCCGATGAGCTAAAACACAAAAAAATTAATAAAAAATCCAGAAGTGTCGCAATCTAAAAATATTCCTTGAATCTTTTTGATAGTGATTATAGTTAATGTAATTTATATAGATGGTGTTTTTTGTTTCTTATACAGTAATGTTTTCTGTCTATTTCGGATGTATTAATATGTATGATATTATGTATTGTCAAAAAAAATATGTTTTTTCTTGTGTACGGTCCCAAATGAGTTTCTTTAATAACTCCTGGGGGCATAATATGTACTTTTTATATTATTTGTTTTATTAATAATAATAAATAAAAAAAAATAAAACATGAAAATAAGAAGATGGCAAAATAAGATTTAAAGGTTCGGATTCAGGCCAGTCAGATATTCGATCGATTCGGGAACCGCAGTCAGGACGTCCGCATTTCATCCGAATTCCTTTTAAACTACAGATATTCGCTCAATTACAGTCTCTCCAGCCCGAATTAGCGAACGGCTAGTTTTAGCACTATCATTTGTAATACATTTCATAAGGATAAATGTTACACTAGCGCCCTGACTACTTCGCCAATTAGCGTCGGTCGGACTGTACGCGTTCTGGAGCGTGGTTCCCCGTTTAAACGTAGCCGGTTAAGTCGTTAACTCGTTTATAACGCGATCGTTATTATTTCACTCGAATGTCTTAACGATTGTGTGGAAATGATACTTTATGGCTAAATATCGTATCACGTGACGAATGCAAAGACGCGTTTATTTGTATTGTTTTTGGCCCATTAAATGTAGAACTAGGTCTGAGTACGAAAGCAGTCAAAATATTTCCGTTTTTCACTATCGAAAAGGTATTTAACTAATAAAAAATGTACGTTATAATATCTGTACCTTGAGGCTGTAGTCTGGTAAAACGAACGCAAAATTAGGAAATCATATGGTTTTGCCATTTTAAAACGAATGTTTTTTTTAAATCGCGCAGTAATAAAAAAAACATAAATTAGATAAAAACAATATTTTTTTAAGGTATTTCTGTGAGAAAATATACTTAGAAGTTTTATGTAACTAAAATATAATTACTTTTAGACCGGCAGATTACGCCATTTCAAATTTAGACTAAACGTAGGTATCTGTGATCTCAATAAAGACTAAGAATTGAACTAAAATTTGTTGTAATAATTTGAAGATAATAAACTGAACATGTAAGTGGCCGCGGTCAAATTTTGATTTTTTGTTTTCTAAAAAGAAATACAAGCATTTTAAATCACATATGTTTTTGTGACATTTAACTTTATTTCTACTTAAAACTATGCCTTCAGTAATTCTTAAAAAACATATTGAAATACTTAAGTTGAAACCTTTTTTTATGGTATTGGTTTTTTTTTTAAAAGAAGATAATTCTGGTTATAATATTCAATTTAAAACAATATCAATATAAATTTAAGGGTGCCTGGAAGAATGACTAGACAGGTACCACCGTTTTGTAGCAACAATTCACGGACAGTGTATACTTGTAGTGCCGTATTAAATATACTTCATGAACTCGGCAATAGTTATTCCCACGTATCTGATATATTTAGAAGATATTGTTCCTATAGAACAAACCTTTTGAACTTTTTCAAAGATGGTGAATGGTAATTATATTTATTTATTCATGCATTTCGTAATATATATACACATATATACACAGTTTTTTGTTCACTTTGCCAAGCTGTGTGAAACAGTACTTATGATTTTCTTGTTGTTTTACTGTAGAATGTTTTATTATTTAAACTTTCTACTGAATATACTGTATATTTTTTAGGTTATTTTTTAAAATATAAATCTTGTTTAATTTTTGGTTTAATTTTTTTTTTAAATCTTGGGTAATAAGGAAATGCATGCTTTAAAAAAAAATATTAAGCCAAATATGTTAATATTATAAATGTTTGTAAAATTAGATTTGCCATTTATGTTTATAAAATAAAATATCTTATTGACTTTTTTATGACCTTCACACCAGGATTACCGAAAACGATTAGGGCTATATTTTTTACCGGTCAGTATTTCATAGACCCTTTATTTCTTCAAAAAAGTTTTTAAAAACGTGATATTTCCCTATTGTAAAGTCTTGATGTGAACGGTAAAGTTCTTGAGCTTAGCTCCTTAAAATTTTATCTTACACTACGTCATCATAACTTTTGCATAGATGTCTCCCGTGCATGACCCGCAGTGTCAGACCACGATAATTTGGCTTTGTTGTAATCCGTTCTGAATGATTGATGTCATGGCTCGAAGTTAGCCGTTAGTCGGGCTCCGGGCAGACATGCCCCCCCAGTCACCTGGACCGTCCAGCCGGTTCTGCCGCGTCATGCGTCATGAATAAGTATTGCATCGAGCCATGGAGAATCCCGGCCGGTATGAGATTCCTCCCTGGAGGGATTTATGCCGGGATTGATTTATCCCAGGATTGATTCCCCGGCAACCGGATTACTGACGTTATTGAACAAGAATGATAAATTTTACTGCAAATAGCGATAATTGATCTCTTTAGAACCTCTGCCAGTCATTTATGTGAGTTAAAATGCATAAAATTATATAACAGTAGAACTCCAATTATCCGAATCAATTGGGACCGGACCCCATTCGGATAATCTAAAATTCAGAAAATTTACGAATAAAGGATAATTACTTGATGCATAATAGATTAAGTTTTTCTACAGATATTTCTTGGTGGAACTGCATTTTAATTATAATAATAAAAATACGTAGTTTTATTCCGCTTTTATTTTTTATTTTTACCAATGACTGGATTTCATCGTGGCCGACATCGTCAGACTGGTGGGAGACAAGACCAATTTCCATGTTATATACAAGTGCAAGCAGAGGTTGTAATTCACGACTTGCAGATTACACGCACTGGGGTGAGACATTCAAAATATAGTATACTTATTTGTATGAAAAAATAAGCTGGAATAATCGGCTAGTTTCTTGGCTCACCGCAGGCGCTGGGCGCGCTTTATTAAAATTTATAATTATATTAGGCTAAAAATACGAATGGTGGAAATGATTAAAAATAAATGGTAATGATTAATTAGTTTTTCTGTAAATAAAGTTACAATAAAACATTATTATGGTTAGTCAAATATAATGGTAAGCTACGCATAATCGCTTTTATACACGGTTCGCCCCTAGAATATGGTCCGCGTTTATTTTGTTAATCAATTTTTTAAATGGAGTTCTGTGAAACTTGTGATTGTGACGGAAATGTGTGTTTAAACGTTTTAAGAAACGACGAATGAACAAAATACTTATTATGTTAGGTGCACTCCTAAATAAGTTTTTTTTTTTTTTAATTATGTTACACGTAAATTCAGTGTTCAATATTATGAAGAGTTTAACGGGCTGACTGGGCGTGTACATATAAAACATAATGATTCAAACTAATGTGACGAGTAAAGGAAACTGTTTGGTAAGATTTATTACCTATATTATATAAAACGTACTATTTTTCTACTGCCTAACCCTAGGTAAAGACTCTGCGCACGCGACTGTAGGCGGTTTGCAAACGTGGAGTTTTCCTTGTAATTTCTACGACTTTAGAAGTGTTGTTAATCGATAGCAGATAGAAGGATGCACGATTGACATTTTGGCGTTTTTCTTCTGGCCGCTAATTATGCGAATTTACTCAAATTATACTAATCTTGAAGCGTAATTATGACGTTATTATTGACCGTTCCGTGCCGAGTGAAATGAATGTTTCCCGTTGCAGATAATGACAGCTTTCGTGTTGAAAGCAACGGCTTCATTAATTTTATTGTTGTCTAGATTGGCCCGTAATTACAGGTCGGTTATGGCCCAAATATGACCATGAGAATGACTATGCAAAAACTCTCCAGCGATGTTTTATTGCATAAGGCAATAAATAATAACTGTTCGCTCTGTTGATGAGAAATATTTCCCTGATTTGTTGCGTAACCAAAGAATGTTAAAACACAGAGCCATTCAAAATGAAAAAAAACCATAACAGTTTTTTTTATTTTTTTTTTATTGGGTAAACAAACAGTTTTGTACAGAAATATTTATTTATTCATTAACGGTTCCATGAACCTTTTACACAATTACCATAAAACCAGTGAAAAAAATACAACAAAAAATAGCATAATATTTAAAAAAAGAACAAAAACATCGAGAAAAGTATACAATGGTAGACAGTATTTACATATACAAAAATAAATATTACATCTGTAACAAATATAAATATTAACCTTTATAAAAGAA
This sequence comes from Micrasema longulum, assembly GCF_059751315.1. Taxonomy (NCBI): domain Eukaryota; kingdom Metazoa; phylum Arthropoda; class Insecta; order Trichoptera; family Brachycentridae; genus Micrasema; species Micrasema longulum. Next base: position 289,317 of record NW_028278451.1, read on the forward strand.
AGTTAAATGAAAGAAAATAGCAGTTTTAAAAAAGAGGAAGAGAAGAAAAATAAAATAAAAAGAAAGTGCTTTAAAAGGAAAGTTAAAAAGTTTACTTCATGGTTTATATAAATATTAATACTAAACAATAATAAATTTAAAAAATAATTATGCACATAAGAGTAAAGAGTTCAAACATAAGTGATGAACCAATCATTATTTGAATTTTTAATTATTTTTATAGTCTATAACACAAAAAAGTAGCCAGAAGTTAAATGCATGCAACGATCCATGGAAAGACAGATGCTCGGTGTATGTCTAAGAGACAAAATAAGAAATGAAGAAATAAGGCGCCGAAGCGGAGTCGTGGATATCATGGATCGTGCAGCGAAATTGAAATGGAAGTGGGCAGGACACTTGGCGAGGCAAAATGATGGCAGGTGGACACCCAGAATAATAAAGTGGAGACCGTGGGCAAACAAAAGAAGTGTTGGAAGGCCACAGAAAAGATGAGTCGACGACATTGCCTCTATTGCCGGTAAAACGTGGATGATGAAAGCGGGTGATAGGAAGGAATGGAGACGTTTGGAAGAGGCCGCCATCCAGCAGTGGAGAGAATAAGGCTGCAGAAGAAGAAGAAGAATAATTATTTTTCAAAACAAAGGACTTGATGATCAGCGGCGTGGTATAAAATAAATCTAAATCATCACTGTATTGAGTCGCTGCATGCGAATAATTGGTGATATTGACAATTTCTTTGTGTATTATCGTAGGACACTTATGCACATACCAAAAAATTATCATTTTTTGTAGGTTACCTATAAAATAAATCACGGCTCGCCACTGGGGGGTATCCAGCCTGTAAACATTTTGACATACTCAAAACTGTGAAAAAGAGTAAACATGAGCATAGATATACAAAAATTAACTACTAAAACCAAATTGTATTGAGAAATGTTTATATTTTCGCGTAATAATATAGCGGGCCCATATCTCTTTTTATTTTCATCGTCTTATAATATTGAAGGTTCAATTTAATACGCGGTAAAAATAAATACAAATGCTTCCTCCCACACGGCTCTCTTAACTACGTAGTTTCGGCTAACGATATATTTCAAAAGTATATTTTTACCGCACCTCGCGATGCTATCGATATTAGGGTATAGATAAAACGTATCGGCTTGATTGAGTAATGGCGGCAATGTTGTGTACTTCGCGGGGCAATTTCAATCATTATGTGTATCCATCGTGGCTATTTCGCCACTCGGCGGAATAAGCCGAAGTTCAAATTACCCTGGGCTGAATGCTTTCGAAATGCGATCTCTTAGGCGAATTTGTGGCAGAAGTAATACAGTAGGTGCACATTTTAGTTTAGATTGATTTTATATAGACAATTTAAGATAACTCTGTTGTTTTTCTACTGTTATCGGGGCCCTGGGGGTATTTATATATTTATTTATTAACGGACATTCTCCATTGGGTTTAAATATTACAATAAAAGAATAGTTAAAAACATTTTTAAAATAGAAAAGAAGCATTGACAAACATAAGTGACATCAAGACAAGATCTGGATTATTTATTTATTGCTTGTTTAAATCACTGTAAACTTAAACCAAAAAGTCCAGATCTTGTCTTGAGTTAACAATATCTATCTATCAGCGTATCTCTATCAGCCACACTATTTAATTAATTTTATTTTCTATATTTACAGTCGGCCTTGTGTTATAATGGTCAGCGCGTTTGCCTACCGTGGAAGAGGTCTCGGGTTCGATTCCTGACATAGTTAATATGAAATATTATTTAAAATGGTGTTTTTACATAAGAATATTACAAAGTCCATAGACTGGTATCTGAAGCGTAAGACTGATCGCCTTACCTTTATGTTACAAAAAAGATTGTAGCGACCAGCAAAACCTTCGGTTTCAGCTAAAGATTGACTGAGACTTCGACTCAGCCGAAACCTGCGGTCGGCGTGTGTCGGATTACGTTCGGCTGTACTCGGGTGCATCTTATTGCTTCTGACTCTCGTGAGTTGTTTAATATTTATATTGTTGTTATTCCTCTGTGACGTACGCTTCGTCTTGTTTCATAGCGATGTATCTACCAGGGGCGAATCGTGTATAGAGGCGATTATGCGCAGCTTACCATTATATTTGACTATCCATAATAATGTTTTACGCTAACTTTATTTACAGAAAAACAAACAAATAATTACTATTTCTTAGAAATCACTGCCGCCATTTGTATGTTTCTCCAAATATATATATAAATTAACATATTACAACAGAGATGAAGAACATTTAAGAAAAGGTAATATAAAAGTCTAGGCATCTACAGGGCTTATGACCTGTCAATGGCTGGTTTAAGTGGCTACTTTAAACAACGTGTAACATTCACCATTCTGCCTACATTTGAACACCTATATTCCTTCAATTCTTTTACCTGTTGATGTTTGTGTAGAAAGAAAGGTGAACAGGTGAAAGAATTGAAGGAATATAGATGTTCACATGTAGGCAGAATGGTGAATGTTACGCAGTGTGTAAAGTGGCCACTTAAACCAGCCATTGACAGGTCATAAGCCCTGTAGATGCCTAGACTTCTATATTACCTTTTCTTAAATGTTCTTCATCTCTGTTGTAATATGTTAATATAAACAGCTCCCCAGGGAGTTGAATCCAGTCCTTGTCTACAAAAATTTGGACAAACTCAAAATATTGTTGATATATATAAATATTAATAAAGCGCGCCCAGCGCCAGCGATGAGCCAAGGAACTAGCCAATTACTCCAGATTATTTCTTCATACACATAAGTGTAGTATATTTTGAATATTTTAAACCCAGTGGCAGAATTTTTCTCCTGAAGTGAACTTGCAGATTACACAATTTTTTTTAAAGATTTTCGATTTGGAAAACAGTATTTCTAACATTTTAGGACTATTTTCTTAAGGTGGCGCTCGACGCGGCCGTTTTTGGCATTATTTATTTCTAGAACAAATCGGCCAGTTGACATTTTAATCGTTATGAGAATACCTAATACTAACTGAATTATATACTTTTATATAAGTTATGTGTTAAATTAATGGATAATATAGCTACGCTACATCACGAAGTTACGTAGTTTGAGTTGATTCATAGATTAGAGTTTTTGTATCACACAGAACCACAGAAAAAAATAGCAATTTGTAGTGTATATATAACTTACATTATATTATATAGGTATACATAAATGATATTTTTTATAGCTTGCCCGTAAAAAAATCTCCATTCGCACTGGTACCTACCCAAAACTTTAAGGTTGGGGTCGGTAGTGTATCTTCGTAATCGCTCTAGAGAATTTATCTTCAACTATACCGTCATGGTGAAGGTATGACGTCCTTATCTTCACATCATAATCGAGACCCTGGACCTCATGTGAACGGCTATTCGCCCTAAACTCTTACTGCGACACGACAGAACTGTTTGCGTATGTAATTTAAATCTTATGAATACGTTATTTTAAACAGCAAATTTAAAAATGTATTCCGACATTTGTCTTGGAGGTAAGAAGAAGCTATTTGGCGTAAATCCTTCGCAAATTTTCATACTTGCAATAAAAATAACAATAAATTAGTACCGTTAATGGCCCTATTCTTGGCCGTTCCGCGTTTCAGACCGGGTACCCGGTTCTAGACGCGCTACACGCCCCAATTTTATTGCCTCCTTCAGCTATTCAACTTGCGTTCGTCTCTCCTCGGATTTTTTATTGTTATTTTCTCGGCCTGTTATGGCTGCAATCACACAATTTAGAAATAATGTACGTGTGAAGGTGTGCGGCCGGATCCTAACACCGTGCGTAGGGGGGATTCTCCTATAATCGGACACGTGAGTCCTGTCATGACAAAAATACGTTGCTTGGTCACATTTCTGTTTTATCCTTATTTAAGAAAAAAACTACAGGGTATATTAAATACGTACCTAATTTTAAAGTCTATTTACGTATTTATTTTGATTAATATTTATTCATACATTTGAAAAAAAAAAAATAGTTATTGCGTTTAGGTCAAAAAAAATCGGAAAATTTACTCAAAAACATTCTTAAATAATGAATGGTATAAATTAATATTGTATAACTGTATAATCACTAAAGTAGTAATAGTAATGTTATTGTTTATTTTGCATAAAAATGTCTGCCTTAAAACAGGTTGTACCTAGTTAGGCAGACTAGACATGATCCAGAGAAATCTATTACCTAAGTGTGTATGTAGAAGATAAAGTAATTGTAATTTTTGTTGAACATCATTCCGTTTCTTCACCTAAAAGTGAATAGGGCACTGCATTGGTTCACCAATCGCAGCGAATATTAATATTTTTTTGTTACATTAAAGTAAGATAATCAGTCTTACGCTTCAGGTACCAGTCCAAGGACTATGAAATATTATAGTGCAGAAAACACCTTTTCAATAAATATTTCATATCAACCATGTCGGGAATCGAACCCAAGACCTCTCGCATGGTAGGCAAACGCGCTGACCATTACACCACCAGGCCATTTTTGTTAATAAACCATGATAATTTTTAATTTTAATTATTATATGGGCAAATGCCTGTTCTAAGAAACCGATTTGTTGCGGCAAATTTTATTATCGAATTCCCAAATAAAAAATTTAAATTATACTAAAGAAATAGAAAAGTAGTTATAGCCCAAACATTCATTTGTACAAAATAAATATCGGACTTTTTGTTTGTTTATAAAAACAGTTTTCAATAAAAACATAAATATACTTGAATACAGGTCCCATTTTCGCTGTGATGGCCTCATATATCTTAAAGCCCGACACGTGTACCCTTTATCCGGCCGGCAATACGGACACGTGGCGTTATCTCCCTCGCGTGTTAAGTCTAACTCCTTTACTCCTCAAGCCCGCTGTCCGGTGTCTGTTAACTCCAACCTGCAGATTACACCATGCAAATACTGCAGGTTTATCGGTGATATATGGTTAAACTTTTCCACGGTCGCTGCCTTACAAAATGGACTAAAGTTCCATAAATTTGCAACTCAGCCGCGAAACAGAGATACCATTTTGACGCCAACTAATTGCAAATAAATATATAGTCCGAAGCAAGTTATATATTTCACTTTAGAATTCAGTAGAATGAGTTATTTTTAGTTTTACGCAAATATATTTTACAAAATATAATAGGCTTACAGCTTATTAGATCCCGAGTGACGTAGAAACACCTGTATTTAAAATAAATTTAAGAAAAGTTTCAACGCTTATCGGTCCATGGTTTAGGTACCCCTTCGTTCTTATTCAAAACACCTTAATAATTCCTATCCACAATTTCTCCTAACTAATATAGTGTCCGTGCGGCTCGACTGTGGATTGTGGAAGCATTTTCCACCCACTATCAAAGATGTTTCAATATTAGCTCTGTTTAAATCACACCACGAGAATCATCTCTTTTCTCATCCTTAATCTCTCCCCTTTTTCTCTCTCTTTATTACCCGATATGAGCCCGCAGGTTTAAAGAAGAGGCAGCTTGGGTTTAGGTTCTCCTGAAACATGCGCAGCGCGTGTCCAAGCCAGGTCCACCGCCGCATCCTCAAGACGCTCGTTATAGGAGGCTGCTGTGTCCGTTCTCGGACTTCAATGTTAGCTATAAAATCGAACCACCTTATACCCAATATTCTTCTCAAGCACTTACTCTCAAAACTCAGAAGTTTTGTGTTCTGAGCTTTGGTAAGGTACCAAGATTCGCAAATAAGAGTACTGGCATTATACAAGAGTTAAACAATCGGCATTTCGTTTTGACCGAATATAGATAAGAGTTCCAGACAGCACGCATCACGTTAAAAGTTGCTCCTGAAATTCCTAGGCGGGTGGCGAGCTCTTTGTGCATGCTTCCATCCTCAGTTATGTGGACTCCCAAGTGTTTAAAGCTGTCAACTTTCTCAATCCTCTGTCCATTATTGTAGAGAGGCTGATCAGGGTCAGGACAGGATTTGTTGCACATAATCTGAGTCTTTTTTGTATTAATATCAAGACCTTTTCCTTACTGTCCCAAAAACATCCGCGCATTACGGTGCTTTGTAGTGCACATGCAAAGAAATGAAAGATTTTAAATCGGAAAAATAAAATATTCACACCCAATTGCTTTAATTATTTTTAGTCATAGTCGAAAGTGATAATATTTTAAGTCTAAATGCTAAAATCAAGAAAAAAGCATTAGTTCATGCTCGCAGCGCGGGCGAAAAAACCGCCAAGATTTTTTTTTTCAAATACGATTTCTATAATAAATACAATTATCTAATTAAAACTATCTACAAACATTTGGACTTACTCAAAACATTGTTAAATACAATGAAATTAGTACAAAAATAAACATAGCAGTAATGCAGGCCTGTATTAGTAAATTATTCCTCCCGCCAGGTGTGACTACAGGCCCGAATTAGGAAGTAATTCCGCCCGCCAGGTGTCGGCCCGTCGGATTATCCGCACTTAATCCGCCCGCGCCCTGTTATCCGGCCACCGGAAGTGCCGCGCCGTTTCCGGTCCTCGGCGTTTCCAGAAAGGAAGTACAATTTTCCGCGAAGGAGCTAAGGCCCGTTGAAATTGCGGGGTGGGTTTCAGCTATGGGGATGTAAGCGGCTCCTGCCGCCGCGATATTGCACGAAATTATACAAAATACTCTAATGATATTAGAAAAACATTGCCAATTGATGTTACACACGAATGATAATCTTTTTGGTATATTTTTTCCTTTCATTTTGTTTGCATTTACTTGTAACTTTTTTTGTAAGAATTACATAAACAATATTTTGAGCTTGTACAATTTTCTGTAGACAATGGCCAGATAAAACCACAGGGAATGAGGAAATTAAGTTTTTTTTGTTCAATAACGATGTACTATTCTATTCTGAATCGACTCCATTTTCTCGGCAATAACTATTCCGACGTCGCTGATATTTTTCACTTAAAGTATAGCTTATATAAATCAACTCTATTTAATCATTTCAAAGATGATGAACGATAATTTCCATTTTTTAGATTATAGTGCTTTCTATGTTTTACTTTTGTATGGGTACTATGTGTACCATATTTACGTATATACTTATTTTAAAAATTACTTTAATTGTCATTATTATTACTATTTTTTTAATTATTTTTTTTTGAGACAAAATAATTTTATTGTATTTAATATACTTATATTTTGTACCTTTGAAAGAAAAATAAATATAAATTATTATCCTTTTAAAATTTTATAATTATTTTTGTATATCTACATATGTTTTTTATACAAAACTGCTGTGTTATGTAATGTATAGTATTTATGTAAAATAATACTTTTATATTTAATTTTTAAGTTTTTCACATTATATTGAAATGTTTATATTATTTTTAATATGTATCTTTTTAAGGTAAAAGGCACCGCGTGCCGTGTGTATATTAATAAATAAATATACTTATAAAGACTGCAAAAAAAATAAATTATTTTGCTTTAAACTGCATACGATTCTACAATAAGGTACCTTTTGAAATTCAGGCTTTGGCAACAAATAAATTTCAAGATTTTGTCAATCACAGGCTGTTTGGAAAGAGTTACTATAGAGTCGAAGAATATTTACAGGACAAGACAGCTTGGCATTAGATTCATGTTTATTGATTTTAGTTAGTGGGTTTAAATTGTTATGTTGATTGAAATTTATTTGTTTGTTAGGTTTAATTTACATATTGTTGAATTATGTTATACAGTTATATACTGCATATAAGATGCAGGTCTACCAATGAACAAAATGACTCGCCTACAATTTGTATTGAATGCTGCAGCGAGACTTATTTTCGGAATCTCTAAGTTCAGTCATATCACTCCACTACTTCGGGAACTACACTGGCTACGTTTTCCACAGAGGGTCAAATACAAACTCTGTTGGCTTATGTATAAGTCACTGCACAACTCTGCTCCGGAATATCTAAGGGAACCATGCATTCCAGGTGAACTAGCTGACAGGCGTCTCACGCTTAGATCAGCTACGTCTACGGCGAGAGGAAAAGTAATTATACCTCTACGCAAACACCGCACTAAATTTAGTGAACGCGCATTTGCGGTCGCCGGCTCTATGGCATGGAATGCTCTCCCAGCAGAGGTGCGAGGCTGTGAAAGTGAAGTGATGTTTCGAAAAAAAACTTAAAACCCACTTGTTCTCTAAATCATTTGAATAAATCCGTAGCATGTGACAACAAAATAAATTATTTAAATTAAATTACAAATTTAAAAGAATCACTATGTAAAGCGCCCTTGAGGTATTTATTATATTACGAAAATGGCGCTATATAAGTTATCCATAATAAAAATAAAAGATTTAATGAATCCTATGTAAATAATAATATAATAATAATATTAATACAGCACTTGATATATGGGATTTTAACGTGAAATTCGGTTAAAAATAAAACCAATATCTATAATGTAATTATCATAAAATTTTCACTGCACTTAGTTTGAAGTGATAAATTGTTCTACAAGAAAACTATTCGAATCAAATTGCCAATAAAATGGGTAAATCATGTTTTTATGCAAATTTAATTCAATGTTGATGACCGAAAAACACGCCTCAAAATAATTTAGAATCAAATTGAATTCCAGAAATTCAAAAAATCCTTTAAATTATGTTATAAAAATAAAGCCAGGTGTTAATCTTATTATTATTCGGATTTCATACATAAAAATAATCTCGAAACATATTTTATATGTCTTTATTCTTAAAAGCTCTCACACAAATTGCCTACAACAAAATACATTTGTGACTGATTAATCCATTTACTACTTATATCGAACCCAGTTGTGGTCCCGTGGCTAGTGTCGCGTACTCGTGGATCAGATGTACAAGGTTCGAATCTCACTCTACCACAACTTGTGTGTCATTTACACCTCATTTGAAAATGCCCCTAAAAATTTGTTTTTTTTTTTAATAAACCGTAAGATATGAACGCAATTATAATTTAAATTTTAGAACCCAAAAATGATTAAGAATTAAAAAATATTCGTAAGTAATCAAAAAAGTTCAAACGTAAGTTGTTGAGCCGATAATTTGTTTCAATGTATTTTAGCCAGAAGAATCGCATGTAAGTAGATACTGGTTAATTTTGATTTGTGAGGTTGCCACGCCTGACGGGACCTTTGTTGGTTGGCAACACTGCTCGTCCTCCGCGTCACTCTTCGCTTTTTCATTTTATGGAGTCAATGTCAATAGAATTCTTCTTTTGCTATTTAAATATATTTTTTTTATAGCCGACAATCAAATTATTTTCTCCAAAACCGCCGATGTGAGCTAGTGGATTAAGCAGCCAACAATCTATTCAAACGTACTATCTAGAAAACGTACTCGATCAACAAAATATTCAGACAGTTTTAAACACTACGAATTTATGTTTATAATTAATTTATGCACATCTGTATTATTTATTTTACAAAACGTACAATGAAAGAACAAAAACCTAACACAAGTCATCCACTTGTGGAGCAGTTGATTCAATATTGGTTTGGGCGAATGAGACAATCTATTTTACTTCTACCTAGCTCCAATATCCATTTTTTATAGCCTTTTTAAACATATTCTCGTTTCTAATTGTTTTAATAGATAGTGTAAATAGGTTATAGATTTGAATTGAATAATACTCAAAATCCCTTTGTCCGAAAGTGGTATTAGTTTGTACATGTTTAAGTTTTCTTGAAAATCTATATTTGTTTTTTTTTCCTCTTGCAATTTATCACAGAATTAGTTATTTCGTCGTGGGTAAATAAAAGAGTACAAAATATATTTTTTTAATTCTCTCAATTCCTTCCGGGCACGTATTCCCTCGTGCGTAAAATGTGGTAAGTTAGTGTACAGTTAATTTCCCAAAAATGTTACATTTCGTAGGATATTATGACTAAGGTTTCCGGCTAAAATCTACTGGGGTATCTGCTATGAAATTTGTGGAACTCCGCTAAGAAAGGGTTCTTGAGTTATTTTTTTTTCTTAAAATTTTATATCTCTTTCAGGCAAATGTGTGCGTGGTATGATCCGTGGATTATATTAGACTCAGACAAGCAATTTATGCAAAATCAAGAGTTTATTTATCAAATACGTATATGTTCATTACAAAAATACATTCGAAGCATATATAACACAAATTAAAAAAAAAATAGTCTTAATAAGGAAGAGGTATCTAAACTTTTTAAAAGCTAAGGTGCCTGTCCGTAAATGCTATTCTATGGCTTAAATTTGTTTCTAGATATCGATTTAATAGTAACTACCAGAAAAGGTATTTACATACACATAATACAAGGCTAGCACAACGTAAAGGCCGGTCAGTGCCGAGGTTTGTAAACAGGTATGGCCAAAGAACACTTTATTATACAATGATTAAAATTTTCAATTAGATTCCTAAGCAGATCTTAAAATAAAATATTGACAAAACTTTTAGGAAAAAAATAATTAAATGGCTAATATGTAACAAGGCTTCATATTGACTATTATTTTATGTTCACAGTCATCTATTTAAACTTTTGTAAATAAATTTTGTGATAAAAATACGTATGCTTTTAGTTCTTAATAATGTTTACATTACTTTTTAAATTTATATAATTTCTCTAACGTTTTTCTAAGTAATGGAAAAATAAGAAACCTGCTGACAAGCCGGTTTCGCGGTTTAGTGGGTTTCATTATTTTTCCTTTTATTTTTCTGTTCATGTTTATCTTCTTAAATTAAAATACATACAAAAAAAACTAGTTGAAATTAGAAAAAAAGGTAATACGAGATGTGTTCAGAAAATAACGGTAATTTTCGTTTTTTGAAAAAAATAATTTATTTGTCTACAACTTAATGTTGTCGCCTTCAAAATAGTCCCCATTAGATATTATGCACTTTTGCCAGCGCTTCTTCCAATCCTCAAAAAAAATCTTAAGCTCGATCTTTGGGTTAGCCTGTGGCTCTTTCAGCGATGCGCTTTTAAAGTCATCTATTGTTGTAAAACGACGGCTCTTAAGGTTCTCTTTTATTTTTGGAAATAGGAAAAAGTCCCGCGGAGCCATGTCTGGCGAATATGGAGGCTGGGGCATCGTTACAGTATCGATTTTAGCCAAAACTAGCAATGAACTGTGAGCAGGTGCACTATCGTGGCACAAAAGCATATATTGTATACTATTATTGTTTTGCCCTTGTTTGTCTTTGCTGAATAGTTTTATGTTATTTTTATTCAGTTTCTTGCATTTATGTTTCTTCATGTAACTGTTGTAATTGGTTTAGGCCGTATATATATAATAAATAAATACATAAAAGCCATAAATTGTTTTTACACAAATCCGTGGCCATGTGTTTCAGCTCTTTTACTTCACAAAAGTCAAAAGATGGAAGATTTGAGGAAATTTCGATGTTCAAATATGTTTCAAATAAGTATGGCAGAATGGTGTATGTTACTCAGTGTGTAAAGTGGCCATTTAAACCAGCCAATGACAGGTCATAAGCCCCGTACATGCCTAGACTTAGATATTCCTTTCTCAAAAATGTTTTTCCTCTCTCTTGCAACAATTTTTTATAACTTACATAGCCGTGGAAAAGGATTATTGACTGTTTTTACAATTTGAGTTTCAATGTGCCATCTTCTATATGAATTTTATTTATTTATTTATGTATACACCCAATGGGCATTTTTAAAGACTTATTTTATCTATTCATAGAAAATTATTATAAAAGAAAGCAGAAAGACACAATGGTATATTGTAGACTTGGTGGGAGAGGAAGCGGGAAAGTTGTTTATAATTGGATTTGATTCAGTGATCGTATGAAAGAAGACAACTTGTTATTAAAGAAATCAAGACTGGTATGTTTGTTGGCAGACCTAAGAATTCTGGGCATAGGGGAATGAAAACCATAGTTAGTTCTGTGGTAATCTGTATAAAAGAGTAAGTTTTGTCTGAGGTTTCTAGTTTGGAAATTTAATTTTATTGAGCTCAGTAGTTCGGGCGCATCAAAGAGTGAGTTGAGAATTTTAAATAGGACTAGAAGGTCGGATTTATTTCGACGGTCTCGAAGAGAAGATATGTTTAATTGTTGAACTGATTAAATATATTTGGTGTGAACATCATAATATGAAGACCAGATAACAGAGGAATACTCTAGGTGCGGGCGAACTCGGGAGCAGAAGACAGTTTTAAGGGTATTGATATTTTTAAGTCAGTTGTGTTTCTGTTAATAAATCCAATGAGTTTTAAGGATTTATTGGTAACATGTTCCATATAAATTGTAAAATAAAGTTTAGTGTCAAGTATAATACCTTAATCTCGAATACTATATTCCTTAACATATAGCTTGATTAGAATGACAGTTGTCAGAAAAAGTGACGACATAACTTTGTAGTTACGTCTAAGGAGTGATTTATATTGACAAACGAAAAATCATTTGTCTCTGGTATGTTAATTTTTTTTTTAATACAATACTTGACACATAAATCAACATAATTATATAAAATCAGCTTTAAAACTAAAAAAACTAAAATAAACCTAATTATTAACGACGTTCTTACAAGGTTACGTCATTTTGCAAAAATGTCAGAGATGGGACAAATTGATCAATAAAAATCGATCGAATAAAAAATAGTTAACTTTTTGTTGTTCATGAATAAAATTATTTAATGTCTTTTTTTTTTAGTAAATAATTGTAATGAAACACACTATAATAGACATGTGTTTGCGTTTTTATATCAATTTTCGGAATCAGAGTTTCATGGTTGCATGAAAAAACTGATAAAATCGATTTGATCGGTACATGATCAGTGATCAGTAATTTCCCATCACTAGTGATGTAAGTTTGACAGTTGTTTTTATATTCAAGATTTATTTTAAGGACTATAGACACGGATGATTATATGTAAAAACTGTTGTTTTTTTCCCAAAAAACTCAATATATTTTTATGTTTTCTGATCGACTTTTTCATAGGAATAATAATGTTTGGATAATTTATATAGCGCCATTTTTGTGAAAATCACCCCAAGGGCGCTGTAAAATAAATAAATATCCCAGCACGTCTTGCAGCTACAGCGCGCATGGATGGTTGGGATTCTAGTTCCTCGTCTCCAATTACGATATATAACAATTATGATATATAGGAGCTAGATAACAGCACGTCTTGCAGCTACAGAGCGCATGGACAATAAGAAATCTAGCCTCTATTCACATTTTTATTTTTAAAGTTTTTATTTGACAATGAAGTTTAGAGTTTAAGTGACATTTTAAAAACGAAATAAAAAGCAAATTTATAAAATTAGAAGTTAGGTAACAACAAGTCTTGCAGCTACTGAGCGCATGGACGGTTGAAATTCTAGACCCCATTTACTAAATTTAGATATTTGATAGTTGATAAATTTACATAATATGATAAAAATAATATGATAGTTATAATCACAAAAAGTATTGCAGCTACAAAACGCATCGACGAATGGAATTTCAACATCATAAGAACGATTTTAAAAAGTTGACAATAAAAAATAATAAAAAAACACAATAATAATACATTGACTCTACGTAATAAAGATTCGTTTGTCTTTTTTTTATGTTTCTTCTGTCCTTTTATCGCAGTCGATACCGGTCCACTTAGAGTACTTAACTGTTGTACATGCTTTGCTTCCTTTCGTGGGGAATTGTTGTAGGAAAATTCCTAATAGGTAATACGGTTGTACCGGCGGGGTTTCCTATTATTTCCTCGGTAACGGTGAGCGGAAAATCAGAAGAGGAAAATAATGTGATTAGACCGCCTTGGCCCGGTCATCTCACCCCCATCTCGCCCCATAATTCTTATTATTATTGGTGGGGTGGAATTTTGGCTTTCGTTTTTATAGGGTTATTTCTTTTAGTACACACACGGAACTGCCACAGAGACAGCTTGGTGCAAAGGCGCTGATCAGTTCACAATATTCTGGTTCACATATGAATTACATTCCCAGGAGTTACAACAACTCAATTCGGGACTAATACCCGTATGCAGAGACAAAACTTAAGGTGAGGAAAGTGCATTCTATTTTCTTCACCTTCGGGTTATTCTCCGCATTTGAAATTAGAATGTACTTTCCTCACCTTAAGTTTTGTCTCTGCATACGGGTATTAAAGAATGTTAGCATTTTTTTTTTAAACCACGTAATTATTTATTTATTGTCGGACTTATGCAGTCCAGTCCAACAATAGTAAATACAATTTCTTTTAATAAATACAGGTACTAATCAAATAAAATACAACTTAATAAAATTAAAGCTAGGACAAAAAAACACATTTCTACCTCAAGACAAGATCCGGTCTATCTTAGTGATTTTTAAAATCTATAAGACTTACACCAAAAAAGTCCAGATCTCGAGTTTACAATGCGACACAATAGGGACATTGGTGCATGCAAGCCATCGTTTGTGCTGTGTTGATCGAGGAACATCACATGATTATTTCGCAACCGGCGGATCGGAACATTGAATGCCACTTGTTTCAGTATCAATGGTACATCAATTAAGTCATTCAGTAAATCAAACATAAATATGGAGTCCATGTTATTTCTACGTTTTTGTAGACTTGAGATTTTTAACATAGACTCCATTTCTCCGTAAGTGTAGTCTCCCCTCTTCTCTGTAGAGGCCAATCATCCATGCTACTTTTCTTAGCAAACTATGTTGCACCGATTCGATATGATTTATCCGGCCTACATAGAAGGGAGACCAGATCACGGATGCATATTCTAAAAGAGGACGAACAAGTGAGCAATATAGTGTTTTAACCGTGAACATATTAGTTAAGTCACTAGATGTCCTGCTAACAAAACCCAAGAGTTTTAGTGGCATGTCAATTTATTTATTTAACTTTTTGTACATAATGTTATTTGTACATTGGCGGGCTTATTGCCAAATGGCAATTTCTTCCAACCAACCAATAAAAGTAAAATAAAAGTTTCATTTTTAAAATTCAAGTTACAGAACATATTCAATGAAAATTAAGATTAAAAAGCTAAAGATATATAAAAATAGAAATAAATGTATTTGTTTATAAATTACTTTAAATCAAAACTATGACTCAATGGGAAAAAGGAAAAAAGAGGAAAAAGGAAAGGAGGAGAGATTAAGGAAGACAAAGGAGATGTTTCTTCAGACGTGATTTAAACAGAGGTAATGTAGTAACATCTTTGATGGTGGATGGGAGATGATTCCACA